>NC_056743.1:1231122475-1231134975 GCF_019279795.1 Protopterus annectens | reverse complement strand
GTGTAATTTCATGGCTTTATGAAATATCTGAGAATGCATGTTTCAGCTAGTGAAATCCGATAAAGCTTTGCAGAAGTATTGGCACCATTACTGTCTACATTGCTATGAGATCCTGCAGATTGTTTTTATCCGTTTTTTGTTTTCCTTACTGGTTATCCGTGAAAACTGAAGACATCTGCTCATACACAGATCATTCTTTTAATTAATAAAATTAATCAGTCTGATTTTCTTTCTGTGTCTGCACAGCTGCTTGTACAGAAACATTGTACTTAGCAAAATATTTGGTTTGAGCGGGTAAATATTCTTGTAAATAGTGTGTTACTCCATGAACCATGGATCTCATTCAGTAGACACATTGTAACTTGCAACTCTTCCACTTAATTACATATTTTCATGTTTATGACATTTTCAAATTCACCAGACCAAGCTTACTGTTTAATTATTGTATAATATTCAGTCTTTTAATTAGTGCCACCTGCTTAAAGCTGTAAAAACCTCTAGACTACAATTTATCTAATTGCTCAAAATATAAATAGATAACTTTTTGGCTGTTATGTTCCCCGTTTCCTCTGTAACATGGCTGTATCTTTATAACAGGGGCTGCCCAGTCACTAAAATAAAATAAATAAATAAATACATGCATACATATACATATACATATCCGTATATGTATACATAAATAAATATATATGGAATTTTCACAGCTCATTAATTGTGTTTATCACTTGTTCAAAATATTTCCTATACCATCAAAAGTTGTCTGAAATGTTATGTCCCTGAAATGAGTAATCTGAGGCACATTGTTACTTTTTTATTTATTTACTAGATAACTGTGTAACTGAACTGATTCACGGTGGATGCTAAATCTTAGTAAATCAAAATTTTGAGATTATTTTGTTCGTCCATCATTATGCTGGCATTTTAACTTTGTCTTGCTGTTGTATCCTAAAACAGTGAAATGTGAATTTTGCATATAACACACACACACACACACACACACACACACACACACACACACACATATATATATATATATATATATATATATATATATATATATATATATATATATATATATATATATATATATATATATATATATTTTTTTTTTATGTAAGGTTGCCTTATGTGATAAATTAGAATTTGATCTTCTTGAAATTGTATTTTGTGTATATGTTTTCATATGAAAAAATAATGAAGTGTGATTTGTATTATATATGATGGGTACATGTCCCTTTTAAGAAACATTTAGAACATATTTAAAAATGGTAATTTTCTGTTTAATTGGCTAATTAATTGGAACATTGATAGATTAATTGATGTAATTATGATTGTGGTGTGTGTATTTAAGGACAAGAGTGGTGTTTAGAAGTGTTCCATTAGAAGGGAAGAAGCTGAGGTACCAGAACGTTTTGTATGAATAAAATACTTCTCCTTGGAGTGGTCTTCCTGTTCTTGTTTTTGGTGGTGGCATCTTATGTTTATTGAGATTTTTTCATGAAGGTGTCTTTTTTTGCATCCTTGGCTGTGACAGACTACAACAAATCCTTTGAATATGACATTCAGGAAGTGTGAGGGGAATGCTATTAACCTAGTATTTCACTGCTGGGGTAGAAACATGTATCCCACTTATGCGATGAATGCTCTTTACAATATTACTCTTGGCATAGTCTCAGTTCAAACATGTTAATACTTAAATGTGGCCAGTGTTCCACCCTGTTAACAAAATAAAATAAATAAATAAACACATGTTTTGGTAAAGCCACAAATGAAAAGGCCAGATAACACAAAGGATGACCTTTCAGAAGTTCTTGTTCTGAGAGTTTGCCCAAAGCCTCATTCCTGACAGACAGTGTTCATTCATTGTTTTTCTCAGCCTGACCTCCACTGACATCCTTTGCTGCATTGCTAAAGTAATATGAATTACCCTTACAAATCTGGCAGCCATGGCTTGTATGTCTTAATAATAATCACTGTCAGCAGAGTACCTGTCTCTCTGTGGGTTATCCCTATCACCAACCTGGTACCCAGACATTTTGCTAACAGTAGAAGGCATACAAACAAAGACTAGAGACCTCTAATCCCTCTTCTCTACTAATCTCAGACCCAAAATCTGTTTCGTACCCTAGTAGTAACTATAGATAATCTAATAGTCTTCAAATATAGGTAGCAATATGCACCCCAGCACTATGAACTCCACCTATATTGTTCACAATCAGACTTCTCCAGCCTCCTGCTAGTGTGTCACCAAAGAGACATCTCATGCCTACTCCTTCCTGGAGATATTTAGACTTCTTAAACTCTACCAGAAAGACAAGTGAAGATTACAGGCGCTTTATCACCTACCTGTCCCAGCAGTAATGAGCATCCTTCATGTACTTCTAGCCTCCTTGTGTTTGGTCTCCATGGACCATAAGTTACAATCAATCAGAAAGGGTTGACTTCCCTGCCCCTAAGACTCTGTGACAGTGATCAGACTCCTTTCCTGAGTCTGTTATCTTGCTAGCTTCATATGTAGATAGTATGGTGAACACTCTTACTGTGTTTTATTCTCAGAGTGCTTAATGTATAGGATCCCAGATGGCCAAGCAAAGATAAATGAGTCTATTCTAGCATACATTCTGTCAGGAGCTAACGTCTGTGTCGCCGGACTCTTGAACTGTTATTATGCGCATTAAAATGGCCACTGCCCTTTCACAGCCCACCCTAATTAGGAGGTATTATGCACATTAAAATGGCCACTGCCCTCTCATAGCCCACCCTAATTAGGAGGTATTATGCACATTAAAATGGCCACTGCCCTCTCACAGCCCACCCTAATTAGGAGGTATTATGCACATTAAAATGGCCACTGCCCTCTCATAGCCCACCCTAATTAGGAGGTATTATGCACATTAAAATGGCCACTGCCCTCTCATAGCCCACCCTAATTAGGAGGTATTATGCACATTAAAATGGCCACTGCCCTCTCATAGCCCACCCTAATTAGGAGGTATTATGCACATTAAAATGGCCACTGCCCTCTCATAGCCCACCCTAATTAGGAGGTATTATGCACATTAAAATGGCCACTGCCCTCTCACAGCCCACCCTAATTAGGAGGACTCCCCCATGTGTTCTACTTTGCATGGCAACAGGAGATGGGACTTGTGTTCTACCTCATCACATTATAGGCTTCTGTCTTCCTCCCCATCATACCTAGCATGGACAGACGCTGTAGCACCATTGCCATTGTACTGTGGACCATAAGGCTGCATTTCATGGACCACACATTATGGGGCCTGAGTTGCAGGCATCCTTCCACAATGACAAAACCCAAACAGCTGTTGGGCTGTCAACAATATAAGGCATAGCACTGCACAGTTAACATGTTTGTTTCATGATCCTTTACCTTTGGCAAAGAGGAAGTTCCATCAAATTACAATATTGACAGCATCCCTCTATGGTGCGAGATTTGGGAACATAGGTTGATAGCAATCTAAACGTTGATCACCATGTGACCACAGTGATAAGGAAAGCCTCCTACATTGTGCATCTCATAAGTAAGGGCATCCCATCCAAGACTAAGGATGTTATAACTCCTCTGTACTCAACCCTCATCACATCACTAATTGAGTGCAATGCTCCCTTTTGCATGTATCTCACCAGATCCCTGCAGCAGCTGGAGAAACCACAGAGGTTTCTCACCAAGAAAATATTCAGAGCCTCCAAACCATAACCTACATGGAAAGACTGAAAGTCATGCCACTGTACTCTGTATCCTACAGGCTGCTGACAGGCAACTTGCACCTTGCCTACAAAGCAGATTCTGACCCTTCCCTAATGGAAATTTTGCACATCCACAAATCAAATGGGACAAGAGTCACTCACTCCATAGATCTCAACCTAACCTGTGACATTAACAGAACATGCTGGAAAGACAGATATATCTCTCACAGATTGCAGCTCCTCTGGAATAAACTCCCAAGTCACATGAAGTAGAGCTTCTCAATAACGCTATTCAAGTGTAACCCAGACAATTGAATGGGAGACCATAAATTCATGCCAGGGGTGGCACTGATGTCCCTCATGGACAGTGACAGCCAGTGCTGATCATAGACTTGTGCTTGTTTCTTTTGGCTTTTCCCGGTTAGGGGTCATCACAGCGGAACTCCGGTCTGCTAATGATTGGTAGTTGATTTTTACGTGCCAAGTTACCAGCCCTGATGCACAACCTTCAACGAAGGTACGTCCATTCACGCATGTCTCTATACAGAAGACGCTCTAGCTGAGAATCAAACCGGACAGCGTCTTACTGTGAGGCGACAATGCTACCGCAGCAGACTCATACTGTGAATAATGAACATCTAACCAAGGTCAATTAGGGAACATGGGATTAACACTGCTAGGCTTGTAAAAGCCCTAGGGCCATTAGCCTAGCAACCTGCTATGAACCTATTTACCTATAGCAGCTGAGCATCCAGAAGGTAGACGATAACCCAGTTATTATTATTATTATTATTATTATTATTATTATTATTATTAAAGGGTAAGTGAAGTTACTTCCCCTCAAGTGGCGTAAACATCTCTTTACTTCTTGATCTTCATGAGAAGTGTTTTCATCACAACAAATTAGGCAAAACAAAATCATGGTCCTTGTGTAACACTTTTGAAGGGCAATGCATTGTTTTTAAGGAACATTAACATTTTTAGATTATTTATGCAAATATATTTTAATTTTGGACTGACTGTTCTAAAAATGTTCTCTGACTATAAGATAACGAAATAATTAAATCATTCATGCCCATACCACTTTTTTGTATACTTGTAGTTAACACTCATAGCTCCTTATGGTGCCCAGACCTTTCTTAGGTCTGACTTTTTCACTAAGTGACTTACCAGCTTATAATAAGCAGGATTAGAAAGGGCAAGGATTTATTAATAAAATGACACTAAGATTGTTAATCTAGAATGTTCCACAGTTGAAAAGTCTTGATTAATTTATGATGTTTTTAAGTTTATTTTTCAGAAAATGCTCTTGAATGCACGGATGTGTGTTGGCTGTAAGCAATGCAACATTCGACACCACATGGGTGTTAATGAGTTAAGGCTGTCAGTCACACTCCCAACTTAAGGTGGTCCAGTTACAGATTTTACTTACATATTTATTCTTATATTTATTGAGTTAATCTAACATCCAAGTTGATGGTCATTGTGGGTAAAGGTAAATTGTTAAAAGGTAAAAGTAAAAATATAGGATCATAGGATCATAGTTTCATATTAAGTTACTAGGCTAATGGCCCTAGGATCCTTACAAGCCTAGACAAGTTCTACCCTTATTTACATGATCAGCACCTATTGCCCCTGTCTAAGAGGGACACAGGTGGAAGTCCTTGGGTAAATTTATGATTACCCATCCAATCCTTCAGATTGCATTTGAAGACGGACATTGAGGTGCTCTGTTTGACATGAAGTGGGAGTCTGTTCCAAAGGTGTGGTGACCTCTGGCATTCAAATCTGTTCCTCTAGCAGGTTCTTTAATGTTGCATACCAGGTTAAGGTGTTTAGAGTGAGTCAGGTTACTCCTCTACTTATCAGGCCATTTATTTTCAACCCACTTGGTGTGCCAAGCTGTTATAGCAGATTTTCTATCGCCAGAGAAAACACTTTCTCATCCTCTGGAAATCACAAGCAGTGACAGGAAAGTTGAGGGATTTAATCTCTTTACAAGTCTTTTGTTTGAGATTAAGACCTTCTTTCAGTGGGTTGTCTGTTTGTGATATATCTCATATGGAGCTGTGTATGGGGCACACTTAAACAGTGCTGAATCAACCTCAGCTGGATTAGTTAGGTAGTTAATATGTTTGAGATTAAGACCTTCTTTCAGTGGGTTGTCTGTTTGTGATATATCTCATATGGAGCTGTTTATGGGGCACACTTAAACAGTGCTGAATCAACCTCAGCTGGATTAGTTAGGTAGTTAATAAGTAAGTAAGTTAGTTAGTTAGTTAGTTAGTTAGTTGGTTAGTTAGTTAGTTAGTTAGTTCATAGGTTCATAGATGTGTACTAGGCTAATGGCCCTCGAGCCTTGACAAGCCTAGCCCATAGAAGTGCCCTCGCATCGTGCCGCCTGAAGTTAGTTCCCAGTGCCTCTATCAAGTAGAGCCACTGGAGTGATTCCCGGGGTGAACTTTCTATTTCACATCCACTCATCAAGATTTCTCTTGAAGAGGGCCAGTGAGGTGCTCTGCTTGACATGTATGGGAAGTCTATTCCATAGCATGGGCAGTCTCTGGGTTATGAACCTGTCCCTCCAGCATGTTCTGTTGATTGTGATAATGAGGTTGAGTTCTCTGAGCCATGCAGTGCAGAGGGATTGGGATTTCTTTAGATGTAGCATTTCTAACAGAGCTGGGTCAGACATGGCTTTTTAAGTCAAGCAGAGATTGCCTCTTAGTAGGCGATATGAGACAGAGAGTAGCTGGAGTTTATTTTTTTAAGTTAGTTTAAGTTTCTTAGGCAGGTAGGTTTAAGTTCAAAGACCCTTTCATTAACTTCCCAAGACACATGCAATTTAGGTTATGTAGAATACACATTTAAAAGGTAAACAAAATATCTGCAGAGTGATGCATGTTAAATACAAGTATTTACAAGATACATTCATTTTTAGCACTGCTCCAATTTGTACATAATCTTCCCAGTACAATACCTACAGTGCTGTGTCACTGTACTCATGTGGAGATAATCTCCCCAGTACAATACCCCCATTAATCCTATCGCTGTGCCTATCAGCACATGATCTCCCAAGCACAACACCTACATTATTACTGTCACGGTACCCATCTGCAGATTGTCTCCCAAGTACAATACCTACATTAATGTTGTCACTGTGCAAATCTGCAAATACTCCCTGTAATGTAACCCCTACATTAACGCAGTCACTGTATTCATCTGCAGTTAATTTATCCCAGAAAATAGCATTTTTTTTGTCACTGAAACCATCTGGAGATGATCTCTCTCTCTGTTTCAGTACAATACCTACAGTAACACAGTCACTGTATCCATCTGAAGATAATACCCACAATACTATATCTAGATTAGCACTGTCAAAGTACCATCCCACAGATAATCTCTTCAGTGTAATACCAATAGTAATGCTCTCACTTTAGCTTTGTGCAGAGAACTTTGACTGTTCAGTGTTTAGTGTAATGTCATTGTACTCAACTGCAGATAATCTCTCCCAGAGCTACACACACGCACACACACACACACACACACACACACACACACACACACACACACACACACACACACACACACACACACATACACGCACACACACACAGTCCTGCCATCACTGTACTCATGTGAATGTTGATTTTTTAGCACTTCGTACTGATGTTTTAATGCTGGAGAAGGAGCTACGTAGGCTTGCACGAACTCAGTATGAGATTTTTCATTTAGAAGTTTGTTTGGCTGAAAATCTTATACCTCGTGGGTTGAGAGTTTTAAAGATGCCTGCACAAACAGAAAATGACTCTCTTCTTCTAAGTGAGTGGCAGAAACTGAATATTTCTACCAGTTTAAGTTACCTCAAACTTCTTTTACAAGCAGCCAAGAGAAGGGAGGTATTAATTTTAGATACCATTAAAGAGAAACATGGTCAAATTAATACTAAATATCCCAATAGTGCTGTGACTGGACTATTAACAGATACCCTAGGTAATATTTGTGCATATAAACGTAAACTTTTACAGATAAAATTGAATAAATTGCAGAGGGATTGACGCGATTTCTCATTGGGCAATATTTTCACCTGGCCTCGCGATTTGCCTACCAGCTTCAGTAAGGAATCTCATGCCTCATATAAAGCATGCAATGACGTAGATTTACGAACTGATAGTGAAAGCGTTGACATACAACAACAGGAGCAGTCAAGAGAAACTACACGCACCTTAGTAGGAGTGCCTCTTTCCAATTGCACACAGAATGATAGTGCATCTAATTTAGGAGCCAGAAAAAAGACTATTATTACTTCAGCTGAAGTGCATAGGGAAGTGGAGTGTAATACTTCCACTGCTGATAACAACAGAGCTATTGCTATACCAGCACAGCCTCATGGAGTAGCGCCCTTTTTTCATTTGAATTTTCCACTTCCCATGAGGGGCAGTTCATCGAATCGAAAGGGAGCACAGTGGCAGAACAGTCAGCACAGACACAGAGGGAGGAGTAAAACGCGATACAAGAGGAAGCACGAGGAAGAAGTGAACAAAGTGTATACCATCAAAAAGGCGTTTCAACAAGTAAGACATTAGTGACTAACTTAACAAAATGTGAATTAACTGCTTTGGAAGTCAATATTTTAAGTAAAGGTTTATCGTTTATACCAACTGCTAACATGTCTATTACAGACATAATTTTAGATTTTAAAATATTTACTAGGAACCTTACACTGAAGTATATGTTTAAACATAACACTAATACTTCACAAACTTCTCTGAGAAAACCAAGTACTTTTATTCCTAAACCTATACCATTAGTTAATGCTTTTGAACAAATGTGTTTATCTGATTTCTATAAAGTCTATGAAGATATAAATTTTAGTGGTAGAAAACATAATTTATCCAAGGCTGAATTTGAGGCATTGTGTGTTCTTGAGAATGATGTTAACTTTGTAGTTAGACCAGCTGATAAAGGTGGGGGGATTGTTTTACTTGATAGACAAGAATATGACTGTTTAATGTATGAAATTTTGAATAATGTTGACTTTTATGAGAAAATAACCAGAGCTCATATGCAATCAATGGTCATTTTGCTTAATAAACAATTAGAGTCTTTATTGCAAATAGGGTTATTGATAGAGGATCTCTTCAAGTTTCTTAGGGTATTTCATTATACCGTCCCTATTATACAAGGTTTACCTAAGCTGCATAAGAATCTGATTAGACCCCCTATGCGTCCTATTGTTGCAGGAAGGGGATGGTGTACGGAATGTATTTCAGTATTTTTAGAGAAAAAAATTGAAGCCCTTAATAGATAATTCAGTATTTGTTCTTAAAGATACTGAGCACTTTCTCCATGATCTGTATGAAGGCACTAACTGTGGCATGTTGAATATGGAATATTTGTTTGTTACCCTTGATGTTGTTTCATTATTCACAGTAATACCCAATGATATAGGGCTTGCTTTTTTGAAAGAACAACTGATGAGTAGTAATCTATATAGTATGAATGAAATTCATTTATACATTGATTTGATGTCTATTGTTCTTCTGAATAATGTGTTTTTATTCAGTGATCAGATTTATTGGCAGAAGAATGGTGTGGCGATGGGTAGTGCCTGTTCGAATAGTTATGCGAACACTGTTATAATGAAATGGGAGACAGATTTTTTAGAAGAAGGGCCTTTTAAAGATTTAATTATTTTTTATAGAAGGTTTGTAGATGACCTTTTTATTTTGTGGAGAGGCTCTGTTTTAGAACTAATGAGTTTTGTTGAGTACATTAACAGTACCACCCCCTTTTTGAGGTTCACTTTGAACTATTCAGATGCTAGTATAAATTTTCTGGACGTGATAGTGGAAAAGGACAGTTCTAATGTGATGTCAACTAGACTATATAGAAAGGAATGTCACGTTAATAGTTTGCTATCTAGGGATAGCATGCATCCAGACTATGTCTTTAGAAATGTAGTCCAGAATCAATTCTATAGGGCTTCTAGATTGAGTGCAAAGAATAGTGAATTTGAAGAGCAGAAACATAAGACCATTAATGAGCTTACAGAGAGAGGTTATGATTATGGGATGGTAGAGTATAATGCTACTCAAGTCTCTAAATTGAGAGAGAGTAGGGCCAAACCGTATTTTTCAAAAAGGTCAGCTGGTGGCAATACCAATAGAGCAAATAATATTAAGGTTTGTATTCCTTACTCAAGAGATGTTATGAGGTATACTGAAATTATTAGCCAACATTGGGATATTCTGTTAACTGATCCGCAATTAAGTGAAATTATAGGCCCCAGACCTCAGTTCACTTTTAAGAATAAGAAGAATTTAAGAAGAAGGTTATGTAATGTTAAGGAAGTAAAGTATGCCCCGACAGTACCTGGTACTAGATCATGTGGTAAATGCTCGCAGTGCAAGTACATTAATAAAGAGCCTTTCTTTGCACATCCTGACACAGGCAGAGTGTATGACATCAGGGTTCAGGCTGATTGTGAAACTATGCACGTGATTTATTTAGCTAACTGTGTTGCCTGTAGATGTTTCTGTTGGCAAGACAGATCGTTCTCTAAAGGATAGAATAAGAGATCATTATTACCATATAGGTAAAGGGAGTAATACTAATGCTTTAGCTAAGCATGTACAAAATATGGGGGTACAACATAAGTTTATGTTTATGGTTGTCTCTAGGGCATATGAGAGTGTTAGAGTGGGTGATATTAGAGCTAGAACTGAGGAAGTAGAGGCTAGGTGGATAGTCATGCTTAGAGCCAATTATGGTCATGGTTTAAATGAACAGGTGCCTTTGAAGCCTGTTCTTGGTAAAAGAGCTCTACATAGGTAATTCCTGTCTTTTATTTATTTATTTGTTTTTTATATTTTTTATTTTTCAATTTTATAATAATCGTAGATTGTTTATTAAATATGCTTATATGCTCATTAGAATGTGCTTATATATATATTGTTATATATCTGTTTTTTATGCAGGGTGTATGTTTTATTAATAGCGTATATGTAGTGTATATGTATGTTTTAAACTGATTTTAAGGTCTCCCTTTTAAAAGTTAATTAGAGTGCATCATGTGATTATTCAACCTGGCTATTTAAGGTGTGTTTTTTGTATCAGTTTTACACCTGAAGAAGCATTTTGTGAAAGTGCTAGTGTGTTGTAATAAAGCAGTTCTGCATAGATTAGTTTCCTGGTATTTTTCAAGTTCATTGTGGATTCTGGAGCCTACTCTCAGCAGCTTTGTGTGTAACCTACATTATTACTGTCACGGTACCCATCTGCAGATTGTCTCCCAAGTACAATACCTACATTAATGTTGTCACTGTGCAAATCTGCAAATACTCCCTGTAATGTAACCCCTACATTAACGCAGTCACTGTATTCATCTGCAGTTAATTTATCCCAGAAAATAGCATTTTTTTGTCACTGAAACCATCTGGAGATGATCTCTCTCTCTCTCTGTTTCAGTACAATACCTACAGTAACACAGTCACTGTATCCATCTGAAGATAATACCCACAATACTATATCTAGATTAACACTGTCAAAGTACCATCCCACAGATAATCTCTTCAGTGTAATACCAATAGTAATGCTCTCACTTTAGCTTTGTGCAGAGAACTTTGACTGTTCAGTGTTTAGTGTAATGTCATTGTACTCAACTGCAGATAATCTCTCCCAGAGCTACACACACGCACACACACACACACACACACACACACACACACACACACACACACACACACACACACACACACACACACACACACACACACACACACAGTCCTGCCATCACTGTACTCATGTGGAGATAATCTCCACTACTACAATACCTACATTAATTATATCACAGTAACCCACCTAGTGATAATCTCCCTCAGTACAATACAAAAATTAATGCTATCAATGTACCTATTTGAGATAATCTCCCCTGAAGAATGCCTGCATTAATCATATCATAGTAGCCATGTGCAGATAAGATTCTCCCAATCCAACATCTACATTTTTTCTAAAGAGGAGGAGGACAGGCTACAAACTGTGGTGAGGGAGAGGCTTCAGAGGGCAGTGTCAGACTGATGGCAATCAGAGCTTCAGAGGGCAGTGTCAGACTGATGGCAATCAGAGGCTTCAGAGGGCAGTGTCAGACTGATGGCAATCAGATTCCAGTGTAATGGCAGGAACGTATTCATAATCTCAGCCTACACACTACAGCAGGGATGTGACAGTGAGGAAAACAGTGCATTCAGGCAGCAGTTGCAGGATCTACAAGATAAAGCAGAACAACATGAATTGGTGCTGATAACGGGTGACTCAAATGCAGATACTGAGACAGTATATGAGGACTGCCTCAGTCTGTCTGGCAAATGGCTTGACAGTAGCCAGCACATGGTTCAGAAAGAGAGACAGTCACAAAATCACATACAAGAGTGATCAACATGTAACTCAGGTATACTTTCGCTAGTAAGGAAAGGGCAGTGGGGTAGTCAATGACTGCAACACAATCGTCCATAAGCAGTGATCAGAGAAGGCTCTAAGATCAACAGAAAACCAGGCTGAATACCAGGAACTTGACTGGAGAGAGATCATAACAGTTCAAGGAATTAATCAGGGATCTAACACCCCAAGAAGAGGAAGAAATAGATGGAGCTGAAGAAGAATGGCAGCGCATCATGTGTGAGGACTACTGAACAGATATGCAGCTGAGCCATGTATGGAAATAAGGTACAGAAGGAAAGATGGTGGTGGTGGAATGCAGAAGTCCAGGAAATCATCAAAATAAAGACGTGCAG
>NC_056743.1:1231104975-1231114975 GCF_019279795.1 Protopterus annectens | reverse complement strand
ACTACATTGACAGTCATTTTTCTTTTTAACTATCATTTCTTAGTTAGGGATAAAATAATCCTTTTTTCTGAGGATATTATAACTGACATGTATTTACATCTAGTACCTGACTTTGGAAATAATATGATGGTAGCTTTCAAAGATGCTCTAAGTTCCACAAAGCATGCATTTTTTCTGATTTTCTGGTTAATCTCTGAGAACTGCAGACAAGTTAATAATGCTAGACATTAAGAGTTCCATGCCACTTATTGTTCAGAAACTACGTTGATACAAAAAACTGTTATCCTATTAACTTTTTAAGTGAATTAGAATAACATGTAAAATTGTTACCCAGTTTATGTCCCCATTATTTTTTTCTACATCCAGAATTCTTTAGAAATTTGAGAACTTTAGAAAACTTGAGTGGTATGCAGGGAACAATACCTTTGACAATATCTGATTTTGGAAGACATCTCTGAATTTTGCCTCACATTTTTTGCCATCCCTGATTTTTCTTGTAAGTCAGTGAGAATTACAAACAAGTCAATAATGCCAAATGTTAGAATTCTGTATTTCTTACTGTTCAGAAAATGCAAGTGGATGCAAAGCCTGCTGTTTTATGAACTTTATTTTAAGTGAACTACAATGATATTAAATATTGTTCCAGGTTTTATTAGTCATTACATTTGTCTATGTCCAGAAATCTTGAAAAAATAATTTGAGAGGTTTGCAGGAAACCATATTTATTGCTATCTCTTAATTTTGGATTTCATCTCTGATTTTGCCTCATATGTTTTTATCACTGTTCCTCCTTTTCTGGTAAATCAGTGAGAGTTATAGACAAGTGAACATTGCTAGACATTAGATTTTCAAACTTCTTATTGTTCAGAAAAATGTGTGCTCATGCAAGACAAGTTTATCCATTAACTTTTTAGGTGAATTAGAGTATTATAAAAAATATAAATAATGAAACAAATGTATCTCACATTATTTCTGCCAATTTACATAATTCTTCAGCAAAGAAGTTTAGAAGTATGCACTGATCCCCCTTCCCATGTTGATTTAGGTAAAAGTAAATTAAAAATGTGTAGATAAATAGATAGATAGATAGATAGATAGATAGATAGATAGATAGATAGATAGATAGATAGATAGATTTTCTGTTGTCATCAGTTTTTGGTGTTATCACTGCTTACAGTTTTGTCTGGTTTCCTGTCACAACTGAGAAAAAAATTCCTGCAAAGGGAAAAAACAATCCACAACTCTTTGATTCCCCACAGTCTGTAGAGTACAAATTGCCAAAAAAGCATTGTGACCAATTGTTATGGGCATCCTGGGTCTAAAAACATGTCAAGACTTGGATGTATTTAAGGACACCTGTCTTATCTAAAAGAGTTGCCATAAAGTAAGGGCAGGTATTACTCAATTTTTATGTTACATATTTCAGAATAGAGGAATACATTTGTCCACCCAGCTTGTCTTATTTGTTGATAGAGATTCACTTCCTGATTTTGAGCATTTGTGGAACCTATTGTTTTACAGAGGTGCAGGTTGTGGAACCTATTGTTTTGCAGAGGTGCAGGTTGTGGAACCTATTGTTTTTCAGAGGTGCAGGAGATCAAGGAAAGTTATTAGTTACACCGAATGGATAGAATTGCAGTCGTAGCTTGTTATGTAGCTTGATATAACTAAACATAGCACAACCACTGTGCTTATCTCCTTTACCAATGCTATTTCCCAGGCTCATGATAGCAACAAACTTGTCTCCTGCTTATTTCTAGACCTCTCAAAAGCCTTTGACACAGTCTCACATCTACTACTCCTGACTAAAATGGCTAATCTGGACTTCTCTGCTGATACTTTCTCTTGGTTTTCCAGCTATCTCACTGATCAACTTCAATCATTGAAATGGCTCTCTGCACCCAACCCCTTCCCTCCCTGTACAAATGGGCATTCCCCAAGGATCTATACTGGGCCCAGTACTGTTTAACATTTTTACCAGCCTACTCTTTATATCTTGCCCTCAGTCATCATGCAGATGACCTTACAGTGATCAGTATCTTGGACTCTTCCCTCCAATCTCCTCTCAGATACCCAGTCTGCCTTCACATCGGTGGAAATATGGCTCTCCAATAACCACCTTATTTTGAGTCCTAAAACAACAAAATCTTCCGATTTCTCACCAAAAGTCTAAGCCATCTTAAATCTACCTTCTCTATACTGTCTCTTAATAAGACTCCAATAGAAGCTGAACCCAGTACTAAATTCTTAGGTGTCACTATGGATGATCAACTTACATTCAATTTACACATCAACAGCTGCATCAGGAAAACTCATCAGAAACTAGGCCTTCTATACTGAAACAAAAAGTATCTCACCTCTAAAGCAAAAGTAACTCTCTCTCTCTCTCATACCTACCTCCTACCCAGTCTACTATATGGCTCCGAAATATTTACAAACCTTAATACCATACTCCTAGCTAAACTAGACTCAATCTATAACAAGGCAGCCAGATGTGCTGCACAACATACTTACAAAACCCATCCCCATATCGCACTTAAACTCTTAAACTGGCTGGAGCTACCAAACATCCTCCTTCTCTCAAAGCTTCAGATTGTACACTTTATCCTTTATAAACTGCTCTATTGCCCAAACATATCCTCCTTTATAACCCACTACTCTCCAACTAGGTCACTCCATAACTCAGACCAAGACTTACTACTTGTCTATAAACCTAAGACTAACATTGGATGTAACCTCTATAGCTATCATCCAACCATCGCATGGAACAAACTTCCCCTTCAAACTAGATTACTATCTCATCCTAAACAATTCAAAGCAGCTGCCAAAGAGCACATGAAAACTCTCTGGTTTTGTCTCAGCATTCACACTCCATTAACTGCCTCCCAAACACCAAACTGCCCATTATCAGACCATAAACTTTTTTTCTTATCTTTTACTCTTTTAATATTAACATCCTCTGCCCCTCCTGATCGCACCAGCCTCAGACATTGTTTTAAGCTTTAAATTTATGCTTTTAACCCAAATTGTTCTCTCTGAATTATCTTCTCTTGTCTATACGTGACAGTAACCTGGCCTAAAATGAATTATTATAAAAATAAGAACAGGTCTTTACTCTCATTGTCATTATTTAAACTAAGACTTGTAAATATTAAGTGTCTATATTTTTTATAATCTTATTGAAATATTGCTTCTGCTACGTATATGTAATATTGCTTCTGTAAACTCTACTATATTGTTTAATGTACTGGAGCTTTTCTCCCTGGGCCTCCACTGATAAAGGGCTAATTCAGCTTAGATGGACTAACCCAGTCAGCAAATGTATAATAAAATAAATAAATAAAATGAATATACTGCTGTTATTACCTGAAAGGTTTGTAATGAAATCTCAGACATGGACAGAAGTATGGTCTTTCAAAGAGGGCCTCAATGGCTTTACTTCCTGAGCCTCTACTGCCATAGTTTAATGTTTTTCATTTTGGGTGCTGCAATGAACCTCTTCTTAGTATGCTACATGGAGTTGTTGCTTAAAATAATTACTCATTAAGCTGTCAGACATACATACATTTTTCAAGTTGCATCATACCATGGATACAGTTCTGTGCTTTCAAGTAGTTAAAATTATGAGTCATATTCAGAGGTGTGCTGTGCATTGGACATTTTGGCATAGCCTTTCAAAGACAGCCCTTACTGGCTTTAGTTCTTCTGCATTTACTGTTGACATCTGACTTGCTGCATTATGCTCTTTCCATCTTGGGTTCTGCAGTGAACCACTGTTTAGTATGATCGGTTCAGTAATGGCTAAAATACTTCTTTAATACTTCTTTCTTGAGTAATACAAGAGAAGTAAAAATTCCTTATATTTCACCAGAATTTTCTTTCACATTTGTAGCATTCCATGGCTACAATGCTATACTGTTTGACAGTGCAGTGGTGCAGTGGTAGCATTGTTGCTGTACAGCAAGAGGTTCTCCAGTTCAATTTGCAGCTGGGGTGCCTTCTGTGTGGAGTCTGCATGTCCTCCCTGCATTCATGTGAGTTTTCTCCAGGTGCTCTGGTTTCCTCCCGTGATAGAAAGACATGCATCTGAACCATTTCTCCCCGGGCTTCTGCTGAAAATTAGCTTCATCCCAAGTAGGGCTTTCCCAGTAAGCAAATGTTAAATAAATAAACATACTTTTATTAGGGCAAAATCTGTGCGTCAAACTCATAGGTGTACTGCACTGGAAGCTCCAACGTTAGATTTATAGTCTTAAGTGTGTACTGCAGCTGACCACCATGTTGTTATTATCTGAAAATGTAACAATAATATCTCAAAGGTGGACCAGGATATAATCTTTCAAAGACTGAGCCAGTGTCTTTAGTCCATGTGCATTTACTGCTACAGTCCAGCATTTTGCATTATACTCAGTTTTTTGTGACTGCTGTGGTGAACATCTGCTCAGTACTCTGAGTACAACAATGGCCTTTAATAACACTTTGGTGAGTGGACTATATATTAGAAACAGAAATCTTACTTATTTCACTTGACACAATAGTTGGATCCTGGTTTATACTTGTGAAGTAAATTGCGTGACATGACAATACAGTTCTATATGTGCCTTCTACATGTGCCTTCAAGCTGAAACCACCAGCTAAGCGTATTTTATATCAGATGATCATTGTATTATTATTATTATTATTATTAGGAAAAACTGCTGCAATTCTTCTTATGGTTGCAGAGAAATTATCCTTTATGGTTAGATACCATCAGTAGTCATATGAATGTTCTGGTTTTGCCACTAATTTCACAAAAAATTATATTTTGCATTTTTGAAGCTGGCACAGTCATTATATATCTGAATATATTATTCACTTATTCGTAAGAAAGAAATCCCAAAATAATACTCTTTCATAGGAAAAATAATATAATCTGTCATTTTTATATGTTACAACAAAAACACATATTTTGCATGCTCGGAGAGTTATGCCCAGATTTGTGATTCTTTTAGAGATTTCCCTAAAATATATTATGCTATACAAAACAAAATGGAAGTAAAATTATCAAGAGGTTATGCCATGAAAATGTCATAGTATTTTTGTCCCTGTGGAAGATATTGGCATTTGAAGTTAAGCTAGAATTAGGGTGTCTGCAAAATATCCCAAATAAACTACAACAATGAGTAAAAAGGTCACACAGACAAACCATTACAGTTATGGACATCAGTTAGGTGCAACAACCCTGTGTTTCTAAAGGTTAGCCAAACAGTCCACTTGTGCTGATGAAGCCATAAGAAGGCTGAAACATGCATGTTCACAGCTAGTGGAGTTTGGCATTATTGGCCTGAATTTGTCATGGGCATTCACATCTGCCATATAGCTGAAACACCTGATGTCCTTAAAGGGGAATTTGCATATATCCCATGTGCCTGTAATACAAGAGGTTTAAGGAATCACACAGTGGAAACTCTAGCTTGGCTAGGTTTTTCTTTTAGTTTCTACTGATTGGTTTGTCTGTGTGAACTTTTTACTGTTTGTTTTAGTTAGTTTCTATAACCCAGTATGTTCACATACAGGATTGCATAATATTTTATTATTGTTTTCTGCAGCTGAAGTAAATTGAGACTGAAATCTGTTAATGTGAATTCAGGTAGCAAAGTCTGTGGCTCTGTGCATGTGGGTGTGTGCGTGTGTCTTCTTTTAATCAAACTTGGAAGACAAGATTTATTGTCCCCATCAGGTTAGAACATGTCAAACAAAGTGAAAGCATGGGCTCTGTGGTTTCGTTCTTTTCCTGACCATAGTAATGACAGCTCATTATACACTTTTTTATTGTGAATTTGTAAATAGCCAGGCTACATTTGCTATATGCTAATCCACAATGTAAACTTTACAGTGGGCCGTCAGTACTCTGGCCTGAAAAAACATTGAGTCTGTGCTATACAATTACTATTCACACAGTAACCACCAAAAATAAATAGGTTCATAGGTTCATACTAGGCTATCTGCCCTAGGGCATTTATAAGCCTAGCCAGAGTGTGTTTGGCTTTCGCCACCCATTTTAAATGAATTTTGCTATGCCCTTTTTCGAGGTTAGTATACTGTGCATCTGTCTAACAGTGACACAGAAGTGATACCCAGGGTAAACCTACTATCTCCCATCCACTCATCAAGATTCCTCTTGCAGAGAGTCAATGAGGGACTCTGCCTAACCTGGACTGGGATTTTATTCCAGAGTGAAGGGAGCCTCTGGGTTATGAATCTGTCCCTCCAGCATGTCCTATTTATTTCAGTGCTGAGGTTCAAGTCTCTCGAGCACGTAGCTCGATGGGATTTGGATTTTCTGAGGTGCAGCATGTCCATTAATTCCGGGTTGGACATGGCTTCATACGTCAGGCACAGATCGCCTCTGAGCAGGAGGTATGCCACTGAGTAGAGCGGGAGTTTCTTTAACCGGGCAGCATATGGCATCTGTTTGAGCCCTTTCATCCTCTTGATGAGTTACTTTTGGGATCTTTCCAGTTGCTGCAAGTGTCTGGTCAGGTACATCCCAAAAGGGGCATTGTACTCAATTATGGGCCTGATGAGGGATGAGTAAAGAGACACGATGACCTCCCCTGATCTAGATGTAAATCCCTTCATGATTAGGTGGGCTATATAAAATGTTTTTCTAACCACTTTGGCCACGTGGTTGTCAAATGAGAGATTGCTATCAACTTGGGTCCCCAGGTCCCTAATTGCTTCTTCCATACTTAATGGATTACTACCTATGTGGTAATTTGTGGGCACTTTGTTTTTGCCAAAGGGGATGACTATACACTTTTTGGCATTTAGCTTGAGGCCATGGCTCTGGCACCAGTTGTCTGTTTCTATGAGGCCCTTTTGTAGGATGCTTGTGTCGGCTGGAGAGTCAATTATGGCACCCAGTTTGCAGTCATCTGCGAACTTGGTCAGCCACAGTCCTTCCGTGTTAGCCTGTACCTCCGAGAAATATATACCGAACAAGAGAGGTCCCAGGACTGAGCCTTGTGGGATGCCACTTGTAACTGGTTTGGAGTCTGACATGGCTCCAGCAATTCTAACCATGTGGGTTCTGTCCTTGAGCCAGTTTGCAACCCATCTAGTGACATAGGGGTTTATATTTAAGCTGGTGAGCTTATCTATAATGCCCGAGTGGGGTATTGTATCGAAGGCTTTTGCAAGGTCCAGGTAGGCTGTGTGGACCACCTTCCCCTCGTCAATGGCCTTGGTGACTGTTTCAAAGAAATCGACCAGGTTTAAGAGGCAGGATCTGCCCTTAACAAAGCCAAACTGGGTAGGATCCAGTGTCTGTACGTCCCCAATATCTTTATTTATGAGGTCCATGATGATCCTTTCCATAGCTTTGCAGAACAAGCTAGTCAGGCTTATGGGGCGATAGTTTCCAGGATCCGTTGAGGCACCACCTTTGTGGACAGGGACCACTGTTACTGTACGCCACTCTTTGGGTGCATATCCTGTAGTAAGGCTGAGACTGAACAGTACTTTTATGTTTGGGTTTAGTTCTTTTTGGAGTTCATGTAGGACGCAGCTCGGGACACCGTCTGGTCCCATTGATGCTGTGTTTTTTGCTTTGGAGAGGGCAGCTCTTACCTGAGCATCTGAGATGTCAGGGGGGGCAGCACTCTGCTGGGATAGATATTTGCCCTTTTGGTGGGGAAGGGGGGGGAGAAGTTTGCGCTGAACCTGTCAGCTAGGATGCTGGCAATGCCTGTGGGTTCGGTGTATTTTTTGTCATTTTGGACTAATTATGAGCATATCTGGGAATTCCCACCCAGGTTCTTAACATAACTAAAGAAAGCCTTGTGATTATCCTTAGTGTCCTGTACAATTTTTCTCTCGAAGCTGGCCTTAGACGATTTTATGAGTGCCCGTAGTTTTTTGCTAATACTGATCAGAGATGCCTTCCCTTTTTGGGATTTTGCTCTATCATGTAGTAGCTTCCTCCTTCTATTGTATAGTTTGTTTATGGCTGGGGTCCACCAGACAGGATGCCTAACTTTGGAGGATTGGGTCTTGGTTTTATTTGGGATTGCATGATCCATGCATTCCTGAATGTGTTCATAGAATGCATTTATAAAGGATTCTACGGTCTGGGCCGTATTTTCCATAAGGCATAAACCACCAAAGGCCATGTTAATCTCCAAAGAAGGACTAATTTTAATATACCAAAATAAAGAATAAAACACCTCAGGTGCCTTGGCTATAACAGCCTTGAAGACTGTCATAGAAGGGTGAGATCAGTATGACACCAGCTTTGAGATTATGGTAAATTTTTGACAAAATTTAAAGGAAGATTGTCTTGGCAAAATGAATGGGAGCCAAATGACACTTTGCAACTATTTATGGATATGACAGGGGGATTTGGCTTGGCAGCTTATTTTAAAGGGCAATGGTTCTTGGTTAGGATAAAAAGCATCAGTTTTAGATGCAATGCCTATCTGGGTTGCAGACTCATACCTCTCCACTGTACAGATTTTCACAGAATGCCCAGAATTTGTCCTCATACTTTTGGTCCATTTTTCATATACTTGTGGTTTTCTGACAAATTACTGGTAAGTCATTACAGATCGTGGTTAGAGAATAATGACAGACATTTCAGTTTCAGACTTCATATCCTTCAGAAAATTCATGCTAATGCAAAACCTGTTATTCTATCAACTTTTTAAGCTTGTAAGAGCAATATTTAAAAAACTGCCCCTGTTTTTGGGCCTTTGTCCCCCATTATTTATGGCTTTGTCCAGATTTCTTGGTATAAGAGGTTGAGAGGAATGGTTGCAGTGTCTGCATGGTAAGAGTGTTTGCATAGTGAGAGGGTCCATATCAGAAGATCGAATGGTCAAAAGACCAAACGGTCTTTGATCGAGCTTTAAAGATCAAACTTCTAAACAACAAAACCATGAACAGCGATTTTTTTCCTAGGGAAAAAAAATCGTTGCTCCACAAAAAAGTGGGTGGCTTTAACATCCACCCCCCCCTGATGTCGGGGGCTGTGCCCCCCACACACCCCACTTAAATATACCAACTCTGATATCGCACCACAGTGGAGTAAATGGCAAACTTCTAAAGACACCCCAGCGATTTCGCTGTTCCATGTCTTCATTGTTTAGTGCCTTTGATCTTTAAAGCTCGATCAGAGAGCATTCGCTCTTTTGACAGTTTGAGCTTCTGATATAGACCCTACTGAGACTAACTATGCAATAAGAAAATGATTTTTCAATTGATGCTGTTGTGCAAGTTTTGATTAAGAAGTCAATGAGGGTGGAGTCACTTTTAATGGTGCTCTCTTACCCAGTGTACATATTAACCTTTCTCCACAGGACGTATATCAGACTGTCACAATGTCTGGGCTGGCTCCTTCTCTCCTTAGCAGGTGTCCAAGTTCTGACAGCTGCTTTCTGATGCAGCTGCTTTGCGCACCGACATCCTAGATAATGTTTGGTTGCCCACATCCCAGGTAATGTTTGGTTGACTGGAAAGGAGTAACTCCAAAAAGGCATGTACAGTAGCTATAAACATTTCAGTTAATTTTGTATGTCTGTTCTTAAGGATGAGAGATGTTGGTCAGTTCAGTGAATTTCACATCACTTAGCATCTTGTTGTGCCAAAGTTAGAGCTTCTTCTGCAAGCATGATACAATTAGCTGTGATGTGTCTAGTTAAAAAAATTCTTTGATATTTGGGAAGTAACACTCATTGTTGATATTTGGGAAGTAACACTCATTGATATTTGGGAAGTAACAGTCGTTGTTGATATTTGGGAATAAACACTCATTGTTGATATTTGGGAAGTAACACTTGTTGCTGATATTTGGGAAGTAACACTCGTTGATATTTGAGAAGTAACACTCGTTGTTGCCTAGCATATCGAAGGGCTTTGCCAGAGTAACATAAATCTTTCTGATTTTTGACATCCTACAAAGTGATGTTTGCTGAAATCCATTTTAATAGGCGTGCATGTGATATCAGCTAATTATCACACA
>NC_056743.1:1231089975-1231099975 GCF_019279795.1 Protopterus annectens | reverse complement strand
TAGTGTTATGAGTTTAAAAAAACCCTGGGGTCCCCATTGGCACTGTCATGGGACAGGACAGGAACAATGATGTAAATCCTGTTTACCTCTCTTTGAGGGAGAAATGGAAATGTATACCTGGGCATACACTCTCTCTCCCAGTAAAATCATAGCTGTACCTTTGTTATACACCAGTGCATCTATAAGGGGCAGTAGACCTATGGCTGGGCTTGGGAAATAAAATGAGACCATGGCATGATTACCTTTAGGTGCGGTGGTTATAGATTCATAGGTACTTCCTAGGCTACTCATCTGTGAAGATCTTTAGAAGACTGTCTCTGCATTACCGTATTGATTATTAGCCCTTTTAGTTTGCAATACGAATCTTCAAAGATAGGTCATAGAAGTATATGTTGGGTTAATTACTTATTTTCCCTCTCCATGAAGGTTAATGGTGTTAAACCAGGGAGTGACTTGGTTATCTATCCATTCACCTAAGTATTTTATGAATAGAGTAAGAGAGATACTCTGCTTTAAGTGGAGGGGAAGAAGGTTCCAGAGAAATGGAGTTCCTTGTGATGCATACCTGTCCCTCTAGCATGTTCTGCTAATCTTAGAAAACAGATTGAGGTCCTTTGAGTGTTTCTGATACCATTACACTTCCAAATATATTGCAGTTCTAACAGAAAAGGGTCTCTTGAAGCTCTGTACATGAGGCAGAGGTCTACTCTCTGTAGCTTGTATGATACAGAGGAGAGAGACAAGGCTTTGAGATGTTCCCAGGAGTCTGAGTAGTTTGTTTAGTGAGGAAGCATTGCAGTTTAGACAGGTTTATACTGGTCCTTGATGAATGCATGACTGCTCTGCTTCCAGTCCATTTTTTTCCCAAACTGGAAAATATATGATATGCAGACTGGGATCTCACCATGAATATCAATTAGTAGAATGCCTGGGGTCCGAACCTTGATTAAAAAATGAAGTAGGATCTCAGATGCACCAGACCTCAGCTTCATTTCTACTTTAGTGTTTTATCCTGAAGCATTAAAACTGGAAAAGTATAAAAGTCTGACCATATAACAAAACAATAAATTGAACCAGTAATCAAAGCTGATAGCTTTCAGAGAAGAACAACATCTAATAAAGAACTTATATTCCAAGTTATGTTCAACCTTAAAATATATACATTCACCAAAAAAGGTGAGTATTGAAATCCCATGCTTGTCCAAATCTCTGTACTGTAGACCTACCATAACTACAACAGAATGAACTACCTGAAACAAAGTACCAACTGAGGACCCCTGACATGTCCACATAAATGGCTGACTTACAAGTAAAAAAATGGATAAAATAGCAGCTCAAACCTAAGAACAGATATTTGAGCAATCTCATAAGGATGTGCACTGGCACCCTGCATCCATCTTGAATACAACACAAAAAATAGTAAACCAGCATCCCCTGATCAACCTAGAAAAGACAGAATAGTGGCTGAACAGTAACTATTGTCATGCAAAATATCCCCAACTGTGTAGCATCAGGATATCCAAAACATCGCAACAGTTCAGACCACCAGCTTCACATCCATGCCACTTTCCCATGGTGCCATCTGATAAAAAGAAATCCTGAATGAACAAAGTCAAAGGATCAGTGTCAGCTTCTCAAAGTTAATACCGATAAAGTGATCTCATAAAGCTAAATCAAAAATTGCCGGACAAATTGATACAGACATTCTGTGGTAGCTAACTGCCAACATCTTGGGTTCATGCAGACACAAAATCTGTGGCTCTCACTGAATACAGCAAGCCACGTCACAGGGATAGCAATAAAACTTTGGGGGAAGGAGGTGTGGAGTTCAGTAAAATGGGACAGAGCAGATGGAATAAGCATAAGCAGCCAGAAATGAGGAGGAAAGAAATTTGATGAAAAAAAACATGAAAAGTCAATGGAGAGCAGTTTGATTTCTCATCAGATGTTTTATAAGCTTAAAAGTAAATCACTGTTTAATATTTAATCTCTTTAATCTGTAAAAAATATCTTACTCATGCCATAATGTATTCGTATTGCAATTCACATTCCAAAAACAAACCAGTATCTAGATAAACTAGTCTTCCAACCACAAAGCAGATCTAACTTAGAATCCCAAAATATTTACTGCTCACTATCATTCTTCTAATTCTAACATGTCTGCTACTTAACACACCTTAGTTCTAATAGCTACCTAACATGGGTGCCGGAACCATAGAGCCAGGGGGAGGGGGGAACCCCCCCCCCTCTTTTACAGCTGCAAGACCTGCCGAGAAAATTAATAAAGTGGTGTTTTCATGCTAACGTGGATTCATGCAGGGAAGTTAAACTAACTAAACTCGCTGTTCTTGTTCTCTTATTGCTCTGTGTTACAGGAGTTATGCTGCCGCTGTTCCGCTGGTGCTGCCAGAGTCATGTCAGTAAGGAGAGTTTTGTTCTTTTATTTGCAGGAGTTATGCTGCCTCTGTGTGTGTGTGTGTATGTGTGTGTGTGTGTGTGTGTGTGTGTGTGTGTGTGTGTGTGTGTGTGTGTGTGTGTGTGTGCGCGCACATGCACAAAATGCCCCATTTAGTTATACCTGCTGGTTAATGTTACTCAGACTCAAACAAGAGCCTAAATTTTCTACCCATACCACCACTTGTGATTCAGGGAGATGCGCCCATAGGTTTCCACTGTCCAGATTTTCCCAGAATAATTGGCTCATACTTTTGGTCTGTTCCTCTTAATTTTTTTTTTTTCTGGCAAATCACTGAGAACTGAATTCACTAAATAATGATAGCTCTTTAAGTTTCAGTCTTCCTATCTTTCAGGAAACACATGGTAAAACAAAACACTTTCTTTTAGCAACTTTCTAACGTTATACAAGCAATATTTAAAATGTGTCCCTGGTTTTGGACCTTTGCCTCCCAAATACATTTTGGCTTTTTCCAGATGTCTTGTGCTGTGAAGTTGATCATCAAGTGGATTTTTACAAGGAGCTGAGAGCTTCAGGGGAAGAGAAGTTTAGTGCTTCGTATGCTGTTGTATGCACTGTTAGAAGCACAACAGGTCGTATACTTGCTTTTAATGCAGAAGGCTGCGGGTTCTACTCCCACAGTATGTAGATGAACTGCTGATACTGTACTGTGTTGTACTTTAATGGGAGTGGATGCTGCAGTCCTATGAATGTAATAACTATGAACCTGTTATCAGTTTGCCATCCATTCCCCATTGCAAAATTACTACCATATCATCTTTTAACGTAGCATAGGCAATTTATTCTTCAAGGGCAACAGGTACTTTATTTGTATATTTATTTATTTATTTTACATTTTCTTACTGGGAGGGTCCGACTGAACAGAGCTGTCCGTTTTCAGCGAAGGCCCAGGGAGAAAGCTCGAGATCAATTGCTAACATACTATACATAAGATATTTACACATTCAGTTATAAAAATATCGCAGATAATAACATATGATTGCATAAGATATTTACATAAGCATAGAGATTTAGAGATACAATTAAAAGTATACCAGGTAATAACATATGATGGTTGTTCATACAGTATATTTAGTAGAGATAATCTTGAAGATGTACTGAAGATAAGACAAGAAAGGAAAACTAAAAAATGAGGATAATACAGACTCGTTCATATGAGGTGTATCAACATTTTAAGGGAAAGCTTTTCAACTTAGTCTAGGGGAGAGTTAGTGGGTATAGATGGGGCAGTGGGGAGTAGGCGGCAGTGAGTTGGTAAGTAACGTGTGGTAATATATAGTGCATCTGTGGGAGTTCTAAAGAGGTTGGATACTGGGTAGGGGAAAGGAGTTAGAATACATCAGCCAGGTGCTAGGCAGTTACAAGTAACGTGTGGTAATATATAGTGCATCTGTGGGAGTATTAAAGAGGTTGGATAGTGGGTAGGGGAAAGGAGTTAGAATACATCAGCCAGGTGCTGGGCAGTTACAAGTAACGTGTGGTAATATATAGTGCATCTGTGGGAGTTTTAAAGAGGAGGTTGGATAGTGGGTAGGGGAAAGGAGTTAGAATATGTCAGCCAGCTGCTAGGCAGTGATAAGTAACGTGTGATAATATATAGTGCATCTGTGGGAGTTTTAAAAAGGTTGGATAGTGGGTAGGGCGAAGGAGTTAGAATGTGTCAACCAGGTTCTAGGCAGTTACAAGTAACGTGTGATAATATATAGTGCATCTGTGGGAGGTTTAAAAAGGAGGTTAGATAGTGGGTAGGAGATAGGTGTTAGAATATGTCAGGCAGGTGCTAGGCAGTTACAAGTCACGTCTGATAATATATAGTGCATCTGTGGGAGTTTTAAAAAGGAGGTTGGATATTGGGTAGGGAAAAGGAGTTAGAATATGTCAGCCAGGTTCTAGGCAGTTACAAGTAATGATAATATAAAGTGCATCTGTGAGAGTTTTAAAGAGGTTGGATAGTGGGTAGGGGAAAGGAGTTAGAATACGTCAGTCAGGAGCTAGGCAGTTACAAGTAATGTGTGGTCATTTAAAGTGCATTTGTGGGAGTTTTAAAGAGGTTGGATAGTGGGAAAGGGGAAAGAAGTTAGAATATCTCAGTCAGGAGATAGGCATTTACAAGTAATGTGTGATAATATATAGTGCATCTGTGGGGGTTTAGAAGGAGGTTGGATAGTGGGTAGGGAAAAGGAGTTAGAATATGTCAGCCAGGTGCAAGGCAGATACAAGTAACGTGTGATAATATATAGTACATCTCTGGGAGTTTTAAAAAGGAGGTTGGATAGTGAGTAGGGTAAAGGATTTAGAATATGTCAGCCAGGTGCTAAGCAGTTACAAGTAACGTGTGATGATATATAGTGCATCTGTGGGAGTTTTATAGAGGATGGATAGTGGGTAGGGGAAAGGAGTTAGAATATGTCAGCCAGGTGCAAGGCAGATACAAGTAACGTGTGATAATATATAGTACATCTCTGGGAGTTTTAAAATGGAGGTTGGATAGTGAGTAGGGTAAAGGATTTAGAATACGTCAGCCAGGTGCTAAGCAGTTACAAGTAACGTGTGATGATATATAGTGCATCTGTGGGAGTTTTAATGAGGTTGGATAGTGGGTAGGGGAAAGGAGTTAGAATATGTCAGTCAGGTGCTAGACGGGTACACGTAACATGTGGTAATATCTAGTGCATTGTGGGAGTTTTAAAGAGGAGGTTGGATAGTGAGTAGGGGTAATGAGTTAGAATATGTTAGCCAGGTGCTAGGCAGTTACATGTAACGTGAGATAATATATAGTGCATCTGTGAGAGTTTAAAAGAGGTTGGATAGTGGGTAGGGGAAAGATGTTAGAATATGTCAGCCAGGTGCTAGGCAGTTACATGTAACGAGAGATAATATATAGTGCATCTGAGGGAGTTTTAAAGAGGTTAGATAGTGGGTAGGGGAAAGATGTTAGAATATGTCAGCCAGGTGCTAGGCAGTTACATGTAACGAGAGATAATATATAGTGCATCTGAGGGAGTTTTACAGAGGTTAGATAGTGGGTAGGGGAAAGATGTTAGAATACGTCAGCCAAGTGCAAGGCAGATACAAGTAATGTGTGATAATATATAGTGCATCTCTGGGAGGTTTAAAGAGGAGGTTGGATGGTGGGTAGGGGAAAGGAGTTAGAATATGTCAGCCAGGTGCAAGGCAGATACAAATGACACGTGATAATATATAGTGCATCTCTGGGAGTTTTAAAGAGGAGGTTGGATGGTGGGTAGGGGAAAGGAGTTAGAATATGTCAGCCAGGTGCTAGGCAGTTACAAGTAACGTTTGATAATATATAGAGCATCTGTGGGAGTTTTAAAGAGGATGGATAGTGGGTAGGGGAAAGGAGTTAGAATATGTCAGACAGGTTCTAGGCAGTTACAAGTAACGTGTGATAATATATAGTGCATCTGTGGGAGTTTTAATGAGGTTGGATAGCGGGAAGGGGAAAGGAGTTAGAATATGTCAGCCAGGTGCTACGCAATTACATGTAATGTGTGATAATATATAGTGCATCTCTGGGAGTTTTAAAGAGGAGGTTGGATAGTGAGTAGGGGAAAGGACTTAGAATGTGTCAACCAGGTGCTAGGCAGTTACAAGTAACGTGTGATAATATATAGTGCATCTGTGGGAGGTTTAAAGAGTAGGTTGGATAGTGGGTTGGGGAAAGGAGTTAGAATATATCAGCCAGGTGCTAGGCAGTTACAAGTAATGTGTGGTAATATATAGTGAATCTGTGGCTGTTTTAAAGAGGAGGTAGGATATTGGTAGGGGAAAGGACTTAGAATATGTTTGCCAGGTGCTAGGCAGTTACAACTAATGTATGGCTATATATAGTGCATTGTGGGAGTTTTAAAGAGGAGGTTGGATAGTGGGTAGGGGAAAGGATTTAGAATATGTCAGCCAGGTGCTAGGCAGTTACAAATAACATGTGGTACTGTATGGTGCATCTCTGGGAGTTTTGAAGAGGAGGTTGGATGGTGGGTAGGGGAAAGGAGTTAGAATATGTCAGCCAGGTGCTAGGCAGTTACAGGTAACGTGTGATAATATATATCACATCTGTGAGAGGTTTAAGAAGGAGGTTAGATAGTGGGTAGGGGAAAGGAGTTAGAATATATCAGCCAGGTGCTAGGCAGTTACTAGTAATGTGTGATAATATATAGTGCATCTGTGGGAGTTTTAAAGAGGAGGTTGGATAGTGGGTAGGGAATAGTGATAATATATAGTGCGTCTGTTGGAGTTTTAAAGAGGTTGGATAGTGGGTAGGTGAAAGGACTTAGAATGTGTCAGCCAGGTGATAGGCAGTTACAAGTAACATGTTATAATACATAGTGTATCTGTGCGAGTTTTAAAGTGAAGGTTGGATAGTGGGTAGGGGAAAGGAGTTAGAATATGTCAGTCAGGTGCTAGGCAGTTACAAGTAACATGTGATAATATATGGTGCATTGTGGGAGTTTTAAACAGGAGATTCGATAGTGGATAGGGAAAGGAGTTAGAATATGTCAGCCAGGTGCTAGGCAGTTACTAGTAATGTGTGGTAATATATAGTGCATCTGTTGGAGTTTTAAAGATGTTGGATAATGGGTAGCGGAAACGACTTAGAATATGTCCGCCAGGTGCTACGCACTTACACGTAACGTGTTATAATATATAGTGCATCTGTGGGAGTTTTAAAGAGGTTGGATTGTGGGTAGGGGAAAGGAGTTAGAGTATGTCAATCAGGTGCTAGGCAGTTACAAGTAACGTGTGATAATAAATAGTGCATCTGTGCGAGTTTTAAAGAGGAGGTTGGATAGTGGGTAGGGGAAAGTATTTAGAATATATCAGCCAGGTGCTAGGCAGTTATAAGTAACATGTGTTAATATATGGTGCATTGTGGGAGTTTTAAAGAGGAGGTTGGATATTGGTAGGGAAAAGGAGCTAGAATATGTCAGCCAGGTGCTAGGCAGTTACAAGTAACATGTGGTAATATATAGTGCATTTTTGGCTGTTTTCAAGAGGAGGTAGGATATTGGTAGGGGAAAGGAGTTAGAATATTTCAGCCAGGTGCTAGGCAGTTACAAGTAATGTGTGTTAATATATAGTGCATCTGTGGGAGTTTTAAAGAGAAGGTTGGATAGTGGGTGGGGGAAGGAGTTAGAATGTGTCAACCAGGTGCTAGGCAGTTATAAGTAACGTGTGGTAATATATATCACATCTGTGAGAGGTTTAAGAAGGAGGTTAGATAGTGGGTAGGGGAAAGGAGTTAGAATATGTCAGCCCGGTGCTAGGCAGTTACTAGTAACGTGTGATAATATATAGTGCATCTGTGGGAGTTTTAAAGAGGAGGTTGGATAGTGGGTAGGGGATAGGAGTTAGAATATGTCAGCCAGGTGATAGGTCGTTACAAGTAACGTGATATAATACATAGTGTGTCTGTGGGAGTTTTAAATCAAAGGTTGGATAGTGGGTAGGGGAAAAGAGTTTGAATATGTCAGCCAGGTGATAGGTCGTTACAAGTAACGTGATATAATACATAGTGTGTCTGTGGGAGTTTTAAATCAAAGGTTGGATAGTGGGTAGGGGAAAGGAGTTAGAATATGTCAGCCAGGTGCTAGGCAGTTACAAGTAACGTGTGATAATATATAGTGCATCTGTGGGAGTTTTAAAGAGGAGATTGGATAGTGGGTAGGGGAAAAGGAGTTAGAATATCTCAGCCAGGTGCTAGGTAGTTAATGTAATGTGTGATAATATATAGTGCTTCTGAGGGAGTTTTAAAGAGGTTAGATAGTGGGTAGGGGAAAAGAGTTAGAATATGTCAGCCAAGTGCAAGGCAGATACAAGTAACATGTAATAATATATAGTGCATCTCAGGGAGTTTTAAAGAGGAGGTTGGATGGTGGGTAGGGGAAAGGAGTTAGAATGTGTCAGCCAGGTGCAAAGCAGTTACATGTAATGTGCGATAATATATAGTGCATCTGTGGGAGTTTTAAATAGGTTGAATAGTGGGTAGGGGAAAGGAGTTAGAATATGTCAGCCAGGTGCTAAGCAGTTACATTTAATGTGTGATAATATATAGTGCATCTCTGGGAGTTTTAAAGAGGAGGTTGGATAGTGGGTAGGGGAAAGGAGTTAGAATGTGTCAACCAGGTTCTAGGCAGTTACAAGTAACATGTGATAATATATAGTAGATCTGTAGGAGGTTTAAAGAGGAGGTTGGATGGTGGGTAGGGGAAAGGAGTTAGAATGTGTCAGCCAGGTGCAAAGCAGTTACATGTAATGTGCGATAATATATAGTGCATCTGTGGGAGTTTTAAATAGGTTGAATAGTGGGTAGGGGAAAGGAGTTAGAATATGTCAGCCAGGTTCTGGGCAGTTACAAGTAATGTGTGTTAATATATAGTGCATCTGTGGGAGTTTTAATGAGGTTGGATACTGTGTAGGGGAAAGGAGTTAGAATATATCAGCCAGGTGCTAGGCAGTTAAAAGTAATGTGTGATAATATATAGTGCCTCTGTGGGAGTTTTATAGAGGTTGGATAGTGGGTAGGGGAAAGGAGTTAGAATATGTCAGCCAGGTGCTAGGCAGTTAAAAGTAACGTGTGATAATATATAGTGCATCTGTGGAAGTTTTAAGGAGGAGATAGGACAGTGGGTAGGGGATAGGGGTTAGAATATGTCAGTCAGGTGCTAGGCAGTTACAAGTAACATGTGATAATATATAATGCATCTGTGGAAGTTTTAAGGAAAAGGCTAGATAGTGGGTAGGGAAAAGCAGTTAAAATATATCAAGCCAGGTGCTAGACAGTTACAAGTAATGTGTGGTAATATATAGTGCATTTGTGGTAGTTAGAAAGAGGTTGGATAGTGGGTAGGGGAAAGGAGTTAGAATATATCAGCCAGGTGCTGGGCAGTTACTAGTAATGTGTGATAATATATAGTGCATCTGTGGGAGTTTTAAAGAGGAGGTTGGATAGTGGGTAGGGAAAAGTGATAATATATAGTGCGTCTGTTGGAGTTTTAAAGAGGTTGGATAGCGGGTAGGGGAAAGGACTTAGAATATGTCAGCCAGGTGATAGGCAGTTACAAGTAACGTGTTATAATACATAGTGTATCTGTGGGAGTTTTAAAGCGAAGGTTGGATAGTGGGTAGGGGAAAGGAGTTAGAATATGTCAGTCAGGTGCTAGGCAGTTACAAGTAACGTGATAATATATATTGCATCTGTGGGACTTTTAAAGAGGAGATAGGACAGTGGGTAGGGGAAAGGAGTTAGAATATGTCAGCCAGGTGCTAGGCAGTTACATGTAATGTGTGATAATATATATTGCATCTGAGGGAGTTTTAAAAAGGTTGGATAGTGGGTAGGAGAAAGGAGTTAGAATATGTCAGGCAGGTGCAAGGCAGATAAAATTTGCATGTGATAATATATAGTGCATCTCTGGGAGTTTTGAAGAGGAGGTCGGATGGTGGGTAGGGGAAAGGAGTTAGGATATGTCAGCCAGGTGCAAAGCAGTTATATTTAATGTGTGA
>NC_056743.1:1230969891-1231089475 GCF_019279795.1 Protopterus annectens | reverse complement strand
TTTTGTTTTTTTGTTTGGATTATTTTCTGCTTAAACGTTGAGCTTTGGCCAGATAAGACCTACATGCAATCAACTGGAACTATATGTGAATTTAAGTAAATCTTTATCTGCACTTTTTTCAAATAATACAGCATTTAAATTGATTTATTTGTGTTGCATTGAATGCTATATAGCTGGAAGTTGTGGCTCTGTTTTTTCAGTTAATGCTTCTTAGAATTTATGAATAGCCAGTGATAAGGGGGGGGGGGTAGTTCACTTCATTGTTATTCCGTTTCTGCCTTATATAAGTGGTACATTTTGGATTATTTTCTGCTTAAACTCTGAGCTTTGGCCAGATAAGACCTACATGCAATCAACTGGACCTATATGTGAATTTAAGTAAATCTTTATCTGCACTTTTTTCAAATAATACAGCATTTAAATTCATTTATTTGTGTTCCATTGAATACTATCTAGCTGGAAGTTGTGGCTCTGTTTTTTCAGTTAATGTTTGTTAGAATTCCTGAATAGCCAGTGATAAGTGGGGGTAGTTGACTTCATTGTTATTCAGTTTCTGCCTTATATAAGTGGTAAATTTTGGATTATTTTCTGCTTAAACTCCGAGCTTTGGCCAGCTAAGACCTAAGGGGGGGTAGTTCACTTCATTGTTATTCGGTTTCTGCCTTATATAAGTTGTACAGCTTAGATTATTTTCTGCTTAAACACTGAACTTTGGCTAGTTAAGACCTACATGCAATCAACTGGATGTATAAGTGAATTTAAGTAAATCATTATCTGCACTTTTTTCAAATAATATAGCAATTAAATTGATTTGTTTGTGTTGCATTGAATACTATCTAGCTGGAAGTTGTGGCTCTGTTTTTTCAGTTAATGCTTGTTAGAATTCCTGAATAGACAGTGATAAGGTGGGGTAGTTCACTTCATTGTTATTCTGTTTCTGCCTTATATAAGTGGTACATTTTGGATTATTTTCTGCTTAAACTCTGAGCTTTGTCCAGCTAAGACCTACATGCAATCAACTGGACCTATATGTGAATTTAAGTAAATCTTTATCTGCACTTTTTTCAAATAATACAGCATTTAAATTCATTTATTTGTGTTCCATTGAATACTATCTAGCTGGAAGTTGTGGCTCTGTTTTTTCAGTTAATGTTTGTTAGAATTCCTGAATAGCCAGTGATAAGTGGGGGTAGTTCACTTCATTGTTATTCAGTTTCTGCCTTATATAAGTGGTACATTTTGGATTATTTTCTGCTTAAACTCTGAGCTTTGGCCAGCTAAGACCTACATGCAATCAGCTGGACGTATAAGTGAATTTAAGTAAATCTTTATCTGCACTTTTTTTAAATAGCAGCATTTAAATTGATTTATTTGTGTTGCATTGAATACTATCTAGCTGGAAGTTGTGGCTCTGTTTTTTCAGTTATTGCTTGTTAGAATTCCTGAATAGACAGTGATAAGTGGGGGTAGTTCACTTCATTGTTATTCGGTTTCTGCCTTATATAGTTGGTACAGCTTGGATTATTTTCTGCTTAAACACTGAGCTTTGGCCAGCTAAGACCTACATGCAATCAACTGGATGAATAAGTGAAGTTAAGTAAATCTTTATCTGCACTTTTTTCAAATAATGCAGCATTTAAATTGATTTATTTGTGTTGCATTGAATAATATCTAGCTGGAAGGTGTGACTTTGTTTTTTCATTTAATGCGTGTTAGAATTCCTTAATAGCCAGTGATAAGTAGGGGTAGTTCACTTCATTGTTATTCGGTTTCTGCCTTATATACGTGGTACATTTTGGATTATTTTCTGCTTAAACTCTGAGCTTTGGCCAGCTAAGGCCTACATGCAATCAACTGGACGTATAAGTGAATTTAAGTAAATCATTATCTGCACTTTCAAAAATACTGCATTTAAATTGATTTATTTGTTTTGCATTGAATACTATCTAGCTGGAAGTTGTGGCTCTGTATTTTTCATTTAATGCTTGTTAGAATTCCTGAATAGCCAGTGATAAGTGGGGGTAGTTCACTTCATTGTTATTCTGTTTCTGCCTTATATAAGTGGTACATTTTGGATTATTTTCTGCTTAAACTCTGAACTTTGTCCAGCTAAGACCTACATGCACTCAACTGGTCGTATAAGTGAATTTAAGTAAATCTTTATCTGCACTTTTTTCAAATAATACAGCATTTAAATTGATTTATTTCTGTTGCATTCAATACTATCTAGCTGGAAGTTGTGGCTCTGTTTTTTCAGTTAATGCTTGTTAGAATTCCTGAATAGCCAGTGATAAGTGGGGGTAGTTCACTTCATTGTTATTCGTGTTTCTGCCTTATATAAGTGGTACATTTTGAATTATTTTCTGCCTAAACTCTGAGCTTTGGCCAGCTAATACCAACATGCAATCAATTGGACGTATAAGTGAATTTAAGTAAATCTTTATCTTCACTTTTTTCAAATAATACAGCATTTAAATTGATTTATGTAACAAATAATGTATACCACAAAAGATTAAAGACCCCAAACAGCATATAAAGTTAATATGGTAAAGTAAAAAGAAAGCTGTTGTAGGGTCAAACCGTGGCAATAAGTTTCCTGAAAAGTCTCTGTAAGGCGTCTATTCAGACCACTAAATCCTTTCGGAACACAATAGTAGCTTGCATCAATAGAAATTCAGTTGAGAAACATCATATATCTCCAAAATATAACGAAAAATACTTCTAAAATATGACGTCTTTATTCACAGTACAGACTGGTAAGCGCTTTCGCTATTCAGCTTTTTCAAACCAAAAAGTGTCTCAGACAAAGATCAAATATATATACACACAGAATCTTAATTAATTAATCAACTGCTTATCAAACAATTAACTACTGAATAGACTTTAAAGGTATATATCTAAAAGAATATATATTTTTAAAAATACAACACTGTAACACTATTTAACATATTGCCATCTATAAAAACACATTAAAATCTGTACACCTACTAAACATGAAAGTGTATATGTATGTGTATATTATATATTTACACATAATTTAAAAAATGTAAAGTTAAGAATCTCGAATGTATGTATAGAACAATTAATAATATATAAGGGAAATATTCAACAGATTACTTGTGTCTCTGTCTCCTATTCTTGAGTATGGGTTTTAGAGGAACTTTGTCATTTAAACCAGGGAATACATGGGACATAGTTCTGATAATCCATGAGGTTTCAACTGATTCTGTATAATTGTTAATGTCACCCCCTCTAATGTTAGTGCTAATAACTTGTAATATAGTGAATCTGAAATTATGTGTGTTGTCAGTGCACAATATATGTTTTGATAGTGCATTGACAGTTGATTGAATGCGTATTTGATACAAATGTTCTCTAATACGTTCTTTTAACATTCTATTAGTTTTGCCTATATAATATGAAGAACACTTTGTGCAACAGGCAATATAGACCACATTCTTGGAGTTACATGATCCATTAGCTTTTAAATAAAAACTTTGATGGGTAATAGGATGTATAAAGACATTCTTTTTCTCAACATATTCACAATAATTACAGTTGTTACATGGATTGGTTCCTATAAAAATCTCAGATTCATCTTTAATAAAAGAGGGATGACATAACATTTTATATAAATTATTCCTATTTCGAAAAGCAAACTGTGGTTTAACTTCCACGAACTTTGATACTTCTGGATCAATTTTCAATAAATCCCAGTATTTTGTAATTGTGCCAATAATCGAATGTATATCCTGTGTATAGTGTATGGGAAATCTTAATTTGATTTGCTCATTATTCAAAATATTACTGTTCGAATTTCTGTATCTAGCCAGACCAGAATCCGAAAATATTGGACAAGCTGTGTTACTCCGTAACTCGGTAACCTCATGTATTGTCTGATGAATTTCAGAAGTTCTATATTTCCTATTGGAAAATCTAGTGCTGAGAGCTAATATTTCTTTATTGTATTGTTCGCTGTTGGAGTTTAGCCTAGATGTTCTGATACATTGGCCCTTTAAAATGTTCCTAAATACATGATATGGATGCATGCTCTCTCGATGGAGCAGTGTGTTCTTGTGACGTATTTTACGATGAACACCTGTATTAAAATTTCCATCATCCATTCGCCATATATTGATATCCAAAAAGGATATCTCATTGTTAGAGCTGGTCATAACAAATTTTAAGAATGGACATAAAGTGTCTACTTGTTCTCCAAAGGAGACCAGACTATCATAACTGCCTTTCCAAAGAAAGAATAAATCATCCACAAAACGCTTATAAAATAATACATTCTGTTGGTATAAAATAAGCTGGTATAAATATTTCTCTTCCCATAGGGCCATAACTAGATTGGCGTAGCTATTGGCAGAAGAAGTGCCCATAGCTACGCCATCTTTTTGCATGTAAATTGATTTATTTGTTGCACTGAATATTATCTAGCTGGAAGTTGTGGCTCTGTTTTTTCAGTTAATGCTTGTTAGAATTCCTGAATAGCCAGTGATAAGTGGAGGTAGTTCAGGTCATTGTTATTCAGTTTCACCCTTATATAAGTGGCACATTTTGGATTATTTTCTACTTAAACTCTGAGCTTTGGCCAGCTAAGACCTACTTGCAATCAACTGGACGTATAATTAAATTTAAGTAAATCTTTATCTTTACTTTTTTCAAATAATACAGCATTTAAATGGATTTACTTGTGTTGCATTGAATACTATCTAGCTGGAAGTTGTGGCTCTTTTTTTTCAGTTAATGCTTGTTAGAATTCCAGAATAGCCAGTGATAAGGTAGGGTAGTTCACTTCATTGTTATTCAGTTTCTGCCTTATATAAGTGGTACATTTTGGATTATTTTCTGCTTAAACTCTGAGCTTTGGCCAGCTAAGACCTACATGGAATCAACTGGACCTATATGTGAATTTAAGTAAATCTTTATCTGCACTTTTTTCAAATAATACAGCATTTAAATTGATTTATTTGTGTTGCATTGAATGCTATCTAGCTGGAAGTTGTGGCTCTGTTTTTTTAGTTAATGCTTCTTAGAATTTCTGAATAGCCAGTGATAAGGGGGGGGTAGTTCACTTCATTGTTATTCGGTCTCTGCCTTATATAAGTGGTACATTTTGGATTATTTTCTGCTTAAACTTTGAGCTTTAGCCAGCTAAGACCTACATGCAATCAGCTGGAATATAAGTGCATTTAAGTAAATCTTTATCTGCACTTTTTTTAAATAGCAGCATTTAAATTGATTTATTTGTGTTGCATTGAATAATATCTAGCTGGAAGGTGTGGCTCAGTTTTTTCATTTAATGTGTGTTAAAATTCCAGAATAGCCAGTGATAAGTAGGGGTAGTTCACTTCATTGTTATTCAGTTTTTGCCTTATATAAGTGGTACAGCTTGGATTATTTTCTGCTTAAACTTTGAGCTTTGGCCAGCTAAGACCTACATGCAATCAACTAGATGTATAAGTGAATTTAAGTAAATCATTATCTGCACTTTCAAAAATACAGCATTTAAATTGATTTATTTGTTTTGCATTGAAAACTATCTAGCTGGAAGTTGTGGCTCTGTTTTTTTTCATTTAATGCTTGTTAGAATTCCTGAATAGCCAGTGATAAGTGGGGGTAGTTCACTTCATTGTTATTCTGTTTCTGCTGTATATAAGTGGTGCATTTTGCATTATTTTCTGCTTAAACTCTGAGCTTTGGCCAGCTAAGACCTACATACATTCAACTGAACGTATAAGTGAATTTAAGTAAATCTTTATCTGCACTTTTTTCAAATAATACAGCATTTAAATTGATTTGTTTGTGTTGCATTGAATACTATCTAGTTGGAAGTTGTGCTCTGTTTTTTCAGTTAATGCTTGTTAGAATTCCTGAATAGCCAGTGATAAGGTGGGGTAGTTCACTTCATTGTTATTCAGTTTCTGCCTTATAAAAGTGGTACATTTTGGATTATTTTCTGCTTAAACTCTGAGCTTTGGCCAGATAAGACCTACATGCAATCAACTGGAACTATATGTGAATTTAAGTAAATCTTTATCTGCACTTTTTTCAAATAATACAGCATTTAAATTGATTTATTTGTGTTGCATTGAATACTATCTAGTTGGAAGTTGTGCTCTGTTTTTTCAGTTAATGCTTGTTAGAATTCCTGAATAGCCAGTGATAAGTGGGGGTAGTTCACTTCATTGTTATTCAGTTTCTGCCTTATATAAGTGGTACATTTTGGATTATTTTCTGCTTAAACTCTGAGCTTTGGCCAGCTAAGACCTACATGCAATCAACTGGATGTATAACTTAATTTAAGTAAATCTTTATCTGCACTTTTTTCAAATAATACAGCATTTAAATTGATTTATTTGTGTTGCATTGAATGCTATCTAGCTGGAAGTTGTGGCTCTGTTTTTTCAGTTAATGCTTCTTAGAATTTCTGAATAGCCAGTGATAGGGGGGTAGTTCACTTCATTGTTATTCGGTTTCTGCCTTATATAAGTGGTACATTTGGATTATTTTCTGCTTAAACTCTCAGCTTTGGCCAGCTAAGACCTACATGCAATCAACTGGACCTATATGTGAATTTAAGTAAATCTTTATCTGCACTTTTTTCAAATAATACAGCATTTAAATTGATTTATTTGTGTTGCATTGAACACTATCTAGCTGGAAGTTGTGGCTCTGTTTTTTCAGTTAATGTTTGTTAGAATTCCTGAATAGCCAGTGATAAGTGGGGGTAGTTCACTTCATTGTTATTCGGTTTCTGATTTATATAAGTGGTACATTTTGGATTATTTTCTGCTTAAACTCTGAGCTTTGGCCAGCTAAGACCTACATGCAATCAGCTGGACTTATAATTGAATTTAAGTAAATCTTTATCTGCACTTTTTTTAAATAGCAGCATTTAAATTGATTTATTTGTGTTGCATTGAATACTATCTAGCTGGAAGTTGTGGCTCTGTTTTTTCAGTTATTGCTTGTTAGAATTCCTGAATAGCCATGTATAAGTGGGGGGGTAGTTCACTTCATTGTTATTCGGTTTCTGCCTTACATAAGTGGTTCAGCTTGGATTATTTTCTGCTTAAACACTGAGCTTTGGCCTGCTAAGACCTACATGCAATCAACTGGACTTATAAGTGAATTTAGGTAAATCTTTGTCTGCACTTTTTTCAAATAATACAGCATTTAAATTGCTTTATTTGTGTTGCATTGAATAATATCTAGCTGGATGTTGTGGCTATGTTTTTTCATTTAATGCGTGTTAGAATTCCTGAATAGCCAGTGATAAGTAGGGGTAGTTCACTTCATTGTTATTCGGTTTCTGCCTTATATAAGTGGTACATTTGGATTATTTTCTGCTTAAACTCTTAACTTTGTCCAGCTAAGACCTACATGCAATCAATTTGACGTATAAGTGAAGTTAGGTAAATCTTTATCTGCACTTTTTTCAAATAATACAGCATTTAAATTGATTTGTGTTGCATTGAATACTATCTAGCTGGAAGTTGCGACTCTGATTTTTCAGTTAATGCTTGTTAGAATTCCTGAATAGCCAGTGATAAGTAGGGGTAGTTCACTTCATTGTTATTCGGTTGCTGCCTTATATAAGTGGTACATTTTGGATTATCTTCTGCTTAAACTCTGTGCTTTGGCCAGGTAAGATCTACATGCAATCAACTGGACGTATAAATTAATTTAAGTAAATCTTTATCTGCACTTTCAAATAATACAGCATTTAAATTGATTTATTTGTGTTGCATTGAATACTATCTAGCTGGAAGTTGCGGCTCTGTTTTCTCAGTTAATGCTTGTTAGAATTCTGACTAGCCAGTGATAAGTGGGGGTAGTTCACTTCATTGTTATTCTGTTTCTGCCTTATATAAGTGGTACATTTTTGATTATTTTCTGCTTAAACTCTGAGTTTTGGCCTGCTAAGACCTACCTGCAATCAAATGGACGTATAAGTGAATGTAAGTAAATCTTTATCTGCACTTTTTTCAAATAATACTGCATTTAAATTGATGTATTTGTGTTGCATTCAATACTATCTAGCTGGAAGTTGTGGCTCTGTTTTTTCAGTTAATGCTGGTTAGAATTCCTGAATAGCCAGTGATAAGTGGGGGTAGTTCACTCAATTGTTATTCGGTTTCTGCCTTATATAAGTGGCACATTTTGGATTATTTTCTGCTTAACCTCTGAGCTTTGGCCAGCTAAGACCTACATACAATCTACTGGAAGTATAACTGAATTTAAGTAAATCTTTATATGCACCTTTTTCAAATAATACAGCATTTACATTGATTTATTTGTGTTGCATTGAATACTATCTAGCTGGAAGTTGTGGCTCTGTTTTTTCAGTTAGTTCCCCACCCACCCTCTCTACTTTTATTTTGGTGTTAATCTTGCTGGCTTTGAAACTGCCCACCCCTCTTGTAAATTTTCATTTGAATAGTCCTCCCGGGCCCATCTCCTTTGCTCACTCAAAAAAACAAATTTGCACTTTTTTCATCTGCTTTTACTGTATTTGTGTTTCCTCCTACTTTATTTTGCTTTTGCGTCATCTTAAAAGTACTCAATTGTATTTATTACTGCTTGGTGTAACTATCATTCTAAGACTTTTGGTTTAAGCACTTGGGCTTCAGACCAGTTGTTTTACATTAAGAAGGTTTTTGGTCTGCACTGTTGTGGCAGGACAGGTAGTTTGCATCCTTGTAAGTTGGGAACTGCTGATTGAAGGCTCAGTGTCTGTTATTCTAAAAGTGTATTAGTTCTGGTTTAAGCACTTGGGCTTCAGGCCAGTTATTTTACATTAAGAAGGTTCGTGGTCTACACACTTGTGGGAGGAGAGGCTGGACTCTGCCCTTCTGAGGTGGGAATTTCTGGTTAAAGGCTTATAGTGCCTGCATATGTGAACTGTTTCTTACTGAAATTGGTGCGCCTTGTTTGCTGTAGCATAGACTAGATCCAGGCCTGCTGAATCTAGCTTTGTTTGCATAACCTGAGCACTAATCCAGGCCTTCTTAAAAGTATTCAGTTGTATTTATTACTGCTTGGTAGTAACCTGATTAAAGTGTAGCTATCATTCTAAGCCTTTTGGTTTAAGCACTCTGGCTTTAGACCAGTTGCTTTACATTAAGAAGGTTTGTGGTCTGCACTGTTGTGGCAGGACAGGTAGCTTTTTTTTTACTGTTTGTAGTCGTTTAAAGCTGTTCAAGTGTATGTTTTACTGTTTTTGCCTTATCTTTTCAAAAAAAAATTCCTTGTTTCCCAACTTCCTAAGCTAGTATAGTCCAGTTTTCAGGCTAGTGCTGAATTCAGGGCTGTGTTACAATTTTCTGAGTTGCCCACACCTTACTTGGGTAGAGGGAGGTTTCTCTGTTCACCTGTGAGAGAGGGAGCTTTGAGCAGCCCTCTTTCCCTGGAGGAGTAGTTCCAGCCCAGAAGTTAGTAGTTTAGAGGCAATTTTGGGATAATTTCTATCTCTTTCATTTCCCTGCTGTAAAAATCGTGTTTGCATGGTTTTGCACATCCGGGCAGCACCAGTTAGCGAGGGCTAAATTTATCCTGGCTCCACCAAGTCTCCTCTTCAGTTTTTCCCTTGAAAGTAGTCTAACTCTCAATCTAAGCACTTAAAAAGCATCCTACAGTCCAGCACTTGCTCAGACCTAATAGCAAGCACTAAATACCCCGACACTTGATTGCCCAGCAGGGCAAGGCTCATTATTCACCCCTCACCAACCAAGCGACTAAGCAGCTCACCCTACTATTCAGGCATGACCAAAGGGCAATTTCAGGTATACTCTCCAGTCCAGCTGGGTATACTGAGGCAATGTTACAACTGCCTCATATACACAGACAACCCTCTCCTCCTACCACAAAACATTAACATATGCAAGAGATACAATTATATAGCCAAACTGGAGGCTAAGCTCTTTCCACTCAAGACTGGAACAGGCAGTCATGAGGAGAAGGTTAACAATTGCACCACACCTCCAGCCTCACACAGATATACTAAACCAGCACTGGCAAAAAATACACATAACAACACAAATTTATACTCGGAGGCTCTAAATAAAAACCTGCAAAAGCATCACAGACCTCCAAAGCAGACATCCAAAAAACCTGCACCTCCCATCACAAACCAGACAACACATAAACACAAAATCAGTGTGCAACACAATCACAGCCCTTCAGGCAAAATAACATACCTAACACATTAGTAATAGGCAACTCTATAGTCAGGCACATTGATGTCCCACTCACTAGGCTGAACAAGGAGAAGGTTACTGTTAGGTGCCTGTCGGGAGCCAGAATCTGCCACATAACACAAGCACTCAGGTCACTCCAGAACAAGTACAAATATGACTCTGTCATTGTTAATGTTGGTGTGAATGACCTGAGATGTACCTCCCTGGACTACATGAAAAGAGACATGGATGAGCTCTCTGATCATGTAGCCCAGGCGGGTATGACCCTGAGTAGCATCCTGCCCTCACCAAGAATGATACCGCAGTATAAAGAAAAAATGATCAATTTCAACAATTGGCTAAGCTTCTGGTGTCATTCAAAGGGGATCCAGTGTCTGTCAGCCTAGGACGACATGCTCGACAAGCCTCGTTGCTTCACAAGAGACGGCTTGCACCTATCACCCCTAGGCTTTCGAATACTGGCCAAGGCATTTGCTGCCCCCATAGTGCCTTTTTTAGGCAAGGCTCAAAAGTCAAACCCACCTCCGTAAACAGCACAAATAAAAAAATGAGGGTTATGCTACTCAACACCAGGAATTTAAATCTCAAAATGCACCTGCTCAAAGCACTCTTTAGTATGGAGAACGTCGACATCTGTGCAGTAACTGAAACCTGGTTCAAGGCTCCACAGAGCACCCCAGCACTACCGGGCTACAACTCATACCACACATTTCAGCTACAGAACATGGTCCGAAAAACAAAAGGGGGGTGTATCCATATTCATCAAGGATACCTACACCTCCAGGTTAGTGGCGCAGCATGATACCTCTGATATCATCCATGTGCAACTAACAACAGGCAAATCTGCAATGCAAATTGCGGCCTGCTACAGATCACCCTCCATGACCCAGGACCACCACTCCAGCTTTCTGGAGACACTGGAAAACATGAAGGTCCTACCAAACACCCTGATATTGGGCAATTTCAATTACCCTACCTTTACCTGGGAAAACTACTCAAGTACAAACTCCCAGGTCCAGCGCTTCCTGGAATTTATCAAATCAAATGCCCTGGATCAGCTGGTAAACTCCCCTACCACAGGTGAAAACATATTGGACCTGGTCATCACCAACATGGGCAACAGGTGTTCCACACCGGAGGTCAACCCATCACTGGTTAGATCAGAATATAAACTAATCACTCTGGATATACACACCACACCACCACCTCCAACCAAGGAAACCACAGTGAAAAACTTTTCTATAGCAAACTTCACCTTACTTAAGACAGAGGTGGTAAGTTTCACAGCCCCCACGCTAAAGGATAACAGTGTCCAAGATGCAGAAACCTTTACTCTATCTACAAGGATGCATGGATCGTGCCATCCCTAACAAAACCAAGACTCACTCCCCTAAGAGAAGGAAACCAGTCTGGTGGACCCCTGCTATAAACAGGCTATACAATAGAAGGAGGAAACTAGTTCAGAAAAAAAGCAAATCCCAAGAAGGAAAGATATCCCTGATCAGTATCAGTAAGAAACTAAGGTCCCTCATAAAATCCTCCAAGGCTAATTTCAAAAGAAAAATAGCCAAGGATTCGAAAGATAACCCCAAAGCCTTCTTTAGCTATGTCAAGAATCTAAGTGGCAACTAACAGATATGCTCTGAGCTAGTGCAAAATAGCACAAAATATACTGAACCCACTGATATTGCCAACATCCTGGCAGATAGATTCAGTGCAAACTTCACCCCCCTCTCACCCCCAAAAGGGCCCACAACAATACCGGAAAAGTGTAGTGTCCTGGAAATCACAGACGCACAGGTGAAAACAGCCTTTTCAAAAGCCAAAAGCACAGTGTCGATGGGGCCAGAAGGTGTCCCAGGCTGCGTCTTGCACGTACTACAGAACAAACTAACCCCCCACCTAAACACACTGTTCAGCCTCTCCACAGGCTACATGCCCATAGAATGACTCACAGCAATGGTTATTCTGCTCCACAAAGGAGGGGCCACAACTGACCCTGGTAACTATCTGACTAGCCTGGTCTGCAAGGCTATGGAGTGCATCATCATGGAACTCATTAACAAAGACATTGGGAACCTCCAAACACTTAACCCAACTCAGTTCAGCTTTGTTAAGGGCAGACCATGCCTACTAAACCTGGCTGACTTCTTCGAGACAGTCACCAAGGCCATAGATGAGGGGAAGGTAGTTCACACTGCCTACCTTCACCTTGCCAAAGCTTTTGACACCATTTTGACTCTGGAATTATAGAAAAACTCACCAGCCTGAACATAAACCCCTATGTCACAACATGGGTTGCCAGCTGGCTTACAGACAGAACTCACATGGTAAGAATAGCGGGCTCCAGGTCCGACTCTAAACCAGTCACAAGTGGTGTCCCACAAGGCTCGGTCCTGGGACCGCTACTGTTTGGCATATACTTCCAGAAGTACAGACAAACACAGGAGGACTATGGCTAACCAAGTTCACCGATGACTGCAAACTGGGAGCCATAATTGACTCTCCAGCTGACACGGACATTCTCCAAAAGGGCCTTACTGAGACGGACACCTGGTGTCAAAATCATGGTCTCAAGCTAAATGCCAAAAAATGCATAGTCATTCCGTTTAGGAAAAACAAAACGCTTATGAATTACCACATAGGTGGCAGCCCCCTTAATACAGAAGAGGCAATAAGAGATCTGGGGGACCCAGGTAGATAGTAATCTCTCCTTTGACAAGCATATTGCCAAAGTAGTTAGGAAATCCTTCTATATAGCCCATCTAATTACTAAAGGGTTCACATCTAGAAAATAAGAGGTTATAGTGCCCCTCTACACGTCACTCATCAGACCCATCATAGAGTACAATGCCCCATTTGGGATGTACCTCACAAGACACTACCAACAGCTGGAAAGACCACAAAAGTACCTCACCAAGAGGATTACTGGCCTCAAACATATGTCCTATGCAGCCCGACTGAAAAATTCAGGCTGTACTCAGTGGCATATCGCTTACTCAGAGATGATCTCTGCCTGACTTACAAAGCCATGTCCAACTCAGAATTGATGGACATGCTCCACCTAAAGAAATCCAAGTCACTGCGAGCCACTCACTCTAGTGAGCTAAACCTCACCATAACAATAAATAGAACATGCTGGAGGGATAGATTTCTGTCACAGAGACTCCCCATGCTTTGGAACAAAATTCCAAATTACATCAGGCAGAGCCCCTCACTAACACTCTTCAAGAGAAACCTTGACGAGTGGATGGGTAACAGAAAATACACCCCTGGGATCACTTCATTGGCTCTTCTTGACAGAGGCTCAGTTAATTAATTAATGGGGCGGCGAAAGCTGACACACTCTGGCTAGGCTTATAAATGCCCTCGGGCAGATAGCCTAGTACCTACCTATGAATTACAAGACTCAAGGAAAGTGCAACTGCTGTCTTTCTCTCCGGTCATATAATGTAACCTCTTTTTGCCTCATTTTCATCTACATAGCTTGCTCTTACTCTGCTTTTCATTGTGATTATTTTAGCATGCAGGCTCTGATATCCACTCTGTATATAACGCTTATGTATATTTTGTGTTTTGTCAGTCACTCCGTAAATAATGCCATGTGTCTATTGTCTTTATACCCTCAAGCCAACTCTAATATTCACTTTATATATAATACATGTATAAATTGTGCTTTGTCATTCACTGTTTTTATAATGTCATGTATCTGCTGTGTTTACCCCTGGACTGGGACTGAAATGGGTCCAATAGGATCAGTGCTCAACTCCAGTTAACAAATTTAAAACAAATGAACTAAATAAAGTTAGAACACATCACTGCAGGAAGTAATCATCATCACTTACCAATAATCTCAGTCTGTGTCTTCTGTGCCTTCAGCAGGCTTTACCTGATGCACCTCAGAGACTGCAGATACACACTCCTCTACTAGCAGCGTAATTCTCCATAATGTCTTGGATTTCCTGTTGTGGAAAGGATACACTATAGTTATTGTGATTGTTATGTAAGTTTAAGCACATCATTGGGGAAGACATGTCAACCTAGTACATTATATTATATGGGCACTTTAAATGGCATAATGGAAGACCTCTCTTTAAACCATTAATAATATCTGGGCTATTACACATGCTGTTATCCATACTGGATTAAATTATCTATACATGGGTTTTCTATAAAGCCAGTAAAATAGAAATATTGACTTATACAGCACATTTCACATATGCAAATACATAGTCTAACCATACTTATTGCTGCTACATGTTAAATTGCTTTAAATACAGATATCAAGAGACACACTTCTGCCTATATTTATAACATAGATGTATATCGATATATGGCGTCTATATAACTGATGCATGTATGGCATTGTGCAATACCAATACAGTGCAAAACTATAATGTTAGATACTTGATAACTTAAATCAATTCTGCTGCAATACTTTTCTAAATGATCCCATTCTTAAAGCTGCTACTTGTGTTTCTGACTTCTTTGAGTCTACTTTCAGCCATCGAATAGAAAAAGCATTGAACGGCAGGTCTCATCGAACATACTGTTCATTGAGCCATTCGAGTAAGATCACATTACAGTAGGGATAAGGAAATTTGCCCTTTCCCCACTGTAGTGTGATCTTGGAGTTGATATATATAATTAGCGGAGAAGTTTCGATGAACAATATTTTTGATGTAATGCCGTTTCGTGATTTTTACATTCGATGGCTGAACACGGACCCAACTTCTTCTCTCACTTACCTCATTCATATATACAGCATTTTTCTGTATACTTCCTTTTGACACCCTAAAACTGTTAATCCAGTATGCATTGCAGTGAAGATATTAATAATTCATATTTTCATAGCTGAGTGAGCTACATGTAAATGAGGGGACACAGTGTGATATGTCATGGTGGGAGGCAGAAGAATACATATATAATGTTCTTGCATATTGCACTATTCCAAACATATAGCTAGTTATTTGCTAGTCATTACAAAGAAATACAATATTTTTATATGTTCGTTAATGCTTCTAAAACTGACTGACATAAACTATAACTGTATAACACTGAGTAAATAGATGATATTAGAGAAAACATTCATGCCTGCATCATAAGTTGTATAGCTTGAGAGATATTTAGTATTTTACCATAAGTTATGCATAATTTTTCATATTTCTGTAAACAGTTCAATAAACAAGCACTCAGAAAGGAATTCCTTGCCATTTTGTAAAAAGCTCAGGTCTCTTGAGCAAATGTGCTGCTGACTCTATATGTCTGGGTTGTTCAGTTTCCAAGATATGTAGAATTGTTTGTGAAAATGTAGAGAAAAATGTAATTCTGGATTTTTATGCAGTATAATAAGTTAACAATAATGATATAAAAACTGAACATACTTCTCTGCTAAACACATTGTTGCTTGCACATTTTAAATATAATTTGCTATTTACAAGATACCTGCCTTTGTTTTACTAATGTTCTCTATCTTAATTTTTCAGTAAATGCTCAGGAATTTAAGGAAGTGTTGAGGCTACCAAAGGTGCTATATTCATAGCATCTAGATGTGAATGAGTTTAATAGCTGTACTGACAGAGCAGTCTCTCTCCATACCAGATATAATGAGAAATTTCAAATCAACCCTCTACAGTGGAGTACCCTTATAAATAAATCACATAACAACTGAAAGAAATTACTTAATGCTTATAAGAGGTATTTTTCTACCTACCTTTATGGCGCATCTAAGCAAACTAGTGAATATCTTAAGGGAACCACTAACAAGCTTAGAGCTGAATACAAACTGAAAATAGGCACTGAAACCAAAATAACTACAAATCGTTCTGTAACTATATTAGAAATCTAACAGCCACCAATGTCAGGAGCTAGTCCACAATAATACTGCCCAGTCTAATATATTAGCTGATAAATTTACTGTGCAAGTTTTACACCAGCCACATTTATAGCTGTTCCACATATTCTACAGTCCCAGCCACTCTTTTAATAAATATGTAACAAGTCCTTTCAGCCCTCTCAAAATCTAAAAACATCTCATCTCATCCATAGAATAGGACTCACCGTTGAGCATCTATTTCTCAGATCTTTAGGCAAACACTCCTGGCCTATGGTTATCTAAGCTTGCAGATGATTGTAATGCCATTCTGTCTTCCACTGACTCACAATTATACTATGTTAACAAAATTCTACAAGAACAGTGGTTTCAAATGAAATCTAAAAAATGTAGCATAATTCACTTTGGTAAACAAAACTTTTTCACATTATGCCACAGAGATTACACAACTCATCAATCAGAAACCACCACAAGGGACCTCAGCACTCTTGCTGATAATTCCTTATCTTTTCACCATTGTTCATCTGCAGTAGTTTGGAAAGCCTTCTTTCTGGCTCATTTAATGTCCAAATGCATCTCCTTTTGATCCAGATAAGTCTTAATTCCCGTTTATTCATATATCATCACACCTGTTATTGAATATAACACCCCTTTTGGCATGTATTTATTTAAACATATCATTTGACTTGAGAGACCTCAGAGATTCATAACTAAAAAATGTATGGTCCCAAGACCCTCAGAATGTAACTTAAAATAAATACATTTTGACATTCAGTTTTTCTGAAAGTCTGAACTCTTTTCTGTTGACTTTCCTGATGTGAATGTTATAAAGCTAATGCATAGAGCTGTGTCAACTATCCTGCATAGGAAATCCTTCTCTAAAAAACTAACTAGTGACAACTGATAGTTGTCATCGCAGGCATATGAATAAAGCCCCCACCCAAAAAAAAAAAAAAAAAAGTTTATGAGTTTAAAATGCATATATTCATCCAGTGAGGGCATGTTGCTCTGTCACTGATATGAAACATAGATTTCAACACAGAAAATGCAAATTGTTATGTTTGGACAAGGTTATAGAAGAAATTAACAATATCTCACGGGAACAACTGTTGATATTATCAAGCAGCAAATAGATGTTACGAGTCCTTATTTTAACAATATATGTGTTATTATCTCTCATATAATTAGAAATGAGAAGTATGTAAGCGTGGTACAGGATATGTACAAGGGTAGTGTGACAGTGGTGAGATCTGCAGTGGGAGTGACGGATGCGTTTAAGGTGGAGGTGGGATTACATCAAGGATCAGCTCTGAGTCCTTTCTTATTTGCAGTGGTGATGGACAGGTTGACAGATGAGATCAGACAGGAGTCCCCGTGGACTATGATGTTTGCAGATGACATTGTGATATGTAGTGAAAGTAGGGAACAGGTGGAGGAGACCCTGGAGAGGTGGAGATATACTATAAAGAGGAGAGGAATGAAGGTCAGCTGGACTAAGACAGAATATATATGTGTGAATGAGAGAGAGGATAGAGGAATGGTGAGGATGCAGGGTGTAGAGCTGGCAAAGGTGGATGAGTTTAAATACTTGGGATCAATAGTTCAGAGTAATGGCGAGTGTAGAAGAGAGGTGAGGAAGAGAGTACAGGCAGGGTGGAGTGGGTGGAGAAGAGTGTCAGGAGTGATTTGTGACAGACGAGTACCAGTAAGAGTGAAAGGGAAGGTCTTAGAGAGGGTAGTGAGACCAGCTAATTTATATGGGTTGGACGCAGTTGCACTGACAAAAAGGCAGGAGTCAGAGCTGGATGTGGCAGAGTTAAAGATGTTAAGATTTGCACTGGGTGTGACGAGGGTAGACAGGATTAGGAATAAGTATATTAGAGGGTCAGCCCAGGTTGGACGGTTTGGAGACAAAGCCAGAGAGGCGAGATTGCATTGGTTTGGACATGGGCTGAGGATGGATGCTTGGGAATATTGGGAAAAGGATGCTAAGGATGAAGCTACCAGGTAAGAGGAAAAGAGAAAGGCCTAAGATAAAGTTTATGGATGTGCTGAGAGAGGACATGCAGGAGGTTGGTGTGACAGAGCAAGATGCAGAGGACATAAAGAAATGGAAACAGGTGATCTGCTGTGGCAACCCCTAATGGGAACAGCTAAAAGAAAAAGAAGATAATTAGACATTTCATTCAAACACACTGGTCAATATAAGTGAAGGAAAAGACTTTAAGAATCTTTCTGTCAGATCAACGTAGGTTCTGTTATAGCAGGAGAAAAATTTTAAATAAAATTTGGTGTAACATAAGCTGGGTAACAAGGAAGGAAGAAATGAAAAGTTTACATCAAGAGGATGTACTCCTTGTGGATACTGTTATTATTTATTTTTCCATGTAAGCCCACTATAAATCATTTCCACTAAAAATACACATAACCTTTTTCATATGTATCACCTGATCACTTATAATATGGACCAGGTTATATACTTAATTCAGTACATATGTAGTTCTTTTTGTGCTACTCAGACATCTCAACTGGTGAGAATATGGGTTAGAGAACATTTGTGTGATATTAAATGCAAGAAAACTAGCAATGCTTTATTCAGGCATACTTTTAAAAACACAAGGTCGCTATATTTTCTTTCACTGGCATATATAACATTAAAAATTTACATTTCTACACATTTTACAACACTTGCTTGCTAAAAATAAATATAAATAGATTGTTAACACAGGATCACTTTTTCCACAGGGTCTAAATGATGTATTTTAAGTTAATGTTATATATGTGTGCATTGGGTAGAAATGTTGTACTTCACTAATAATGTATAACAATATAATTTATAGCATGATTTTTTTCTTTCCACTAGTGTCATTTATATTATTACATTATATGTCTGGCAATACAGTATTATATGTTTGAAATAATGACATTAATGAATTTCCTTGATGCTTAATATATTATTTCTCAGGCTGGTTTATGGTGCTTTAAATTTTTTAAATGATTAATGAACTTGTGATTTTTTTTTTAAGTATTTAACAGTGGATAGAGAGGTGGTTCACTTTATATCTAGTGAAGCTTTTGTAAAGTGTAAGACTGGTTTATGCACACTGACGAATGAATGACTGAATAAATTAACATTCTTACACTCACTCACTCACTCACTCTTGTGTTGGTTTTTGCTTAGTATTTGGATCATATCTCTCAATGTCTTAGAGCAAGAAATCTGGATAAAGCCATAAATAATGGGGGGGACAAACACTCAAAAATACGGACAATTTTTAAATATTGCTCTTACAACCACAGAACATTGATAGAATAACATGTTTTGCATTAGCATGAATTTTCTGAAGGGTATGAAGCCTGAAACTCAAATATCTATCATTATTTTCTGACTTCAGTCTTTAATGACTTGCCAGTGATTTGCCAGAAAACCACAATTTCAATAAAAATAGACCAAAAATATGAGGGAAAAATCAGGACATTCTGGGAAAATTGTACAGTTGAGAGGTATGATTTGGATATTAGATTTGCTTTGCAAAGAGGGAGAAGACCAATATAGCATCCGTCACTTATTGCATGGCTTACAATGTAACCTCATCCCAGAACAGGCCCCTGCAGAAACCCACAGAACAGTAGTCATGTAACTTTCCACCACAACCTCCACCTAGACAGCAGCAAACACATATTTCCTAAGATGACCTTCAGAAATACTTGCCAGTAGACAATATCAAACATAAAATGGGATAACAGAAAAACTGCAATGCTGTACATTTACTATACCATTTAGCATGATTTTTGACTAATCTTTTTCCCATACAGTGAAATCACTAGGACTCCATTATGAAAGGTCATCAAAATGGAATCCCAGTGCAACAGGTCATTAAAACAAAGTTTGTACTCTTTCCCTGTCCTGGTAATAATGCCCATTGTTGAGAACAACTCCTCAGCTAAGTTATACCAAACATCAGCTTTAATGAAGGTACAATTACAGGGGTCTGTTAGGTGCTCCTTGTAATAACTGTGAAAGAAACAGAGCATAACCTTGCTCTCTTTCATGTACCATACTTTGGTGGGCACTACCAGAAGCTGCTACTCTCCTGAACAACCTCTGAAAATGGCATCACTATGATATGGAAGATAACGTTATCCTCTGAATCATGACTGTAGCCTGATTTCTGAATTGTGGCTAGTGATACATAGTGCTGCAGGGTCTATACCACAATGTCGAAGACGCATTACTTCGAATGTGTCTTCATCGAACCCATAAAAACAAAAACTGAAAACAGAAAACTACATATGAGCGATTTCTTTCCCTGGGAAAGAAATCGCTTGTCCAAAAAAATATATACATACATATATATATATATATATATATATATATACATATATATATATATATATATATATATATATCACTACACACAAAACAAAGTGGGGGGCTTCGCCACTCATCCCCCCAACGTGGGATGCTGTACCTGCCCACACACCCCCTAAAAAAATATACCAACTCCGAGATCGCACTACGGTTTACAAAACAGCAAACTACCGGAGGCAGGCAAGTGATTTCTTTCCCAGGGCAAGAAATTGCTCATATGCCCCTTTGCTATTTTCAGTTTTCGTTATTTTAAGTTCAGTGAAGACGCATTCAAAATTATGGGTCTTTGATGATCTAATAGGAACCCAGTGCTGCAGAGTAGTGTGATAAGCACACTCGCACAAGTCTCCAGCATGAATCAGCTGTTAGCCATGTCTTGTCAAAAACAAGCGTAGGCAACAAGTTGTGCTTTACGTGGCAGATATGTCAGCAAAATGAAATGAATCAAATATATTAATGTAATCTTACTAAATTTTATACAGCCATACAAATATATATATAAATGTGTGTTGTTTGAGAGGAGTGCCACCATTATGTACAATAGGTTGCAGACAGCTTGGAAGCCATATCAAATGTCTGGGCAGCAGTATTAGGAGGCATAACAGCAATTCCTGAAACTTCAGCCATCTCTGAGAAGGCATGCAGTACTTTGAATGTGTGTGGTAAGCTGGTTTAGTTTTCCCACCTAAGGATGTGCACCCTTGCACTAGAATTCAAATTAGAAATGTTTAGCAGTATGAAGATGTGAGCCTGACATGTTTCCCATCTGTAAATTGTACTGGCATCTAGGTAGCCCACAATATCAGGAGATGCAGTCCCTGTCCATGTCTGTCACTATTATACGTAGAGTATAACTCATCTGAGTCATATGGTGGCCTACAATGGTGCATAAAAAATCCCATGCCTTCACACAATTATTCTTCCACTATACTCAGATAGGTTTATATCACTGGCATTTCCCAAGGTGTCCCCTCATGTGTCTTATATCACCTATTATATGGCATGTCCACTTAGTTGTCTCTGTATTGATAGTACAGTATGACTAGGTTACCCCTTTGTTTGTAGCTGTCATCTTGTAAGCCCCAGTAGAATACAATGTATAGATCTGTGGTATGTGTTCACAAATGCCAGCATGTCCACAGGATGAGATGGGTGGCAGATGCTGTACAATTACAGCCCTGCAAAAAATTATGTCCCACTGCAGGCATTTAGGACATGTGGATGGTACCTGTTGAGGACAGAGGGTGCTGAATAGCCTTTATGTGAACAGGTACATAAGACAGAAGTCTACGGCATAAACATCATGGGGGGGGCTGCAACTCTACATTACAGCAATATTGTAAGTGTGCTACTGCCATTTTACGCCATGCTAAGTGAAAGGACACATTCCATAGTGCTGTATGAGAACACAGGAGCAGCAGGCTACAGAAGCAAAAGAGGTTTTGACTCAGAGGAAAAGTAGTGCTGGGATCATCCTTGTAGGAGTGGACACTGTTTTGATAATGGACCTCCATGCATCTCTGTGGATGATGAACCAGGTTAGGACTACATTCAGCAGGTTTCTTTACAGTATCACTGCACATACAGACTATAGTTCTCCAGTTAGGAATTCAGCCATGTCAGGATGGCAGCAGAGGTAGGTTGGAAGTACATAGTTTTGGCACAAGTACTTTTGCTTACTCTAAATTTTCTTCTTCTGTGTACTTACAGGGCAGACCAATGCTATGTTGACACATGTAGACACTGTAGCAGGATAATAGGCTGATGTTAGCAATGGTACAGGGGCTGCTGCTGCTGCTAATGAGACATAGTCACCTGAACCACAATCTAATGAAACAGCGTCACTATCTACCTCTCTCTATGCCAGGTGGGAATCTTAGTCACAGTTAATGCCAAAAGTATGTCATCTTCAAAGGGAAGGACATACAGGGGAGGAGAGGGTTCAGGCAGCAGACTGTAGGATCAACTATTCACTGGATTTGAGAAAGTACTTCTTCAAAGAGAGTGCTGTAGACTATGGAATATATTACCAGAATAGGTGGTACAGTAGAATTCCCTGCAGCTATTCACAAGGGCACAAAAGTGGTGCAGAAGGGGCGGTGGTGAAGGAGAAGATGAAAGTTAGAATGCTAAATGTATTTAAAGGACAGACCAGCTAGACAGAAGTGCCATCAAGCAAACATAATATAATACAATGTAGTGCCTGTGTAGTGCATGGAGTGGAGTGACTATGCTCTGAAATCAGGAAAAATATAAATTTGTTAAGCTGTTCCCTAGCTTGAGACCTGATCTTAACAGTGCTTAACAAAAGTTTCTTAATGACACCATAGTGCTATCAGGCATCCCATAAAGGCTAACAGCAGACATTGCTAGTTGGGATAGAATACAGAACATAGAACAGGGTTGAAGTAAAAAAATAATGGCAGACATTTGAGTTTCAGACTTCATACTCCAGAAAATTCATGTTAATGCAAAACCCGTTATTCTATCAACTTTCTAAGTTTGTAAGAGAAATATTTAAAAAGGTGTCCCTATTTTGGGGCCTTTGCCCCTCCCCACATTATTTATGGCTTTGCCCAGATTTCTTGCTCTAAGAGGTTGGAAGGTATGCAGACATTAGAGATTCATAATTCTTATTTTTCAGAAAGTCCATATTGATGCAAAACCTAGCACTAACATTTTAAGGGAATTAGAGCAAAATTTAAAAACTGTCCCTGATTTTGATCATTTGTCCAAAATTCTTAAGCGAACAAATGGAGCGGTATGCTGCTTGCTGTTTGACAGTGCTCACTAAGTGCTTTACCAGGTTTCAAAGTCAGCAAAACACTTTGTGCTCCTACACTTTTCTAAACTGACAGTAAATGAACAAGATAAAGATTCGTGCACTACAGAGAATTATGATTCTGATCATAGCCCTTATTATTTGTTCTTGACATGGATGTCATGAGTCATATTTTATGTTTTGCTCTTGAGCTGAACTTTTTGGCATCCATATCAATAACTAATACTAAACAGGTTGTGATTAGACACCCAATCATAATACCCTATTTACTACAAACATGGAAAACAGTCTGTGCAAATTCAGCCTTAACTTAACTGGTTCTTCTACCTTTAAGTAAGGTGATGGGTTTGATGATTATTAACACTCTTGATTGGCATTCTGTTTCATTACGGTATGTTTGCAATTTTAGCAAGTACAAACAGCAGCATTTTTGATATTACATTCTGTTCCATAACAGTGGTACTATTTACCTGTTTTGATAGAACAGAAGCTTAACATGTATTTAACAGATTAATTTCTGAATGGGTAATGCTTGAGATGATTACAGTGGCCATCACAACAGACATGAATGGGTCAAGAGTCACTTGTGGCAAATTCCACCATACTAATTGTGAATACTTTGAAACGGTGTCATACATTCATGTAAAGTGTTTACATTATTATTTTTTAAGCATCATTAAATAGACATGAAAGAGTATAGCTGTTATGAAAATTTGTCTGACATCTGTGACACATTCACAGTGGTTACACAATGTACTCAGTTTTTACATTTCTCCACTGACTTGACCTACATAAGGCTTTATCCCTCTATTACTTAAGTAGCATATACTGTATCACACAACTTGCAGTCACTAGGTAGTGAGGCAAAACTATTCACGTTTTTGTGGTTTTAAACCTTCAGACCATCTGTCTGGCACAATAACGAATCTTAGTTTTAAAATATGACACTGACCAAACTGCATATCACTCTAAAATGTTCAGATTAAAAAAATAGAATGAAGTACTAAAATACATAATCTAGGTATTCAGAAGACAAATTTACTCAGCTGGACTCCGTCAATACAACTAGAAAGAGCATTCATGCTGCTATTTTATGTGGGAGCTATTTTCTGCAAGAGTCAAATCTTTCTACAAAACCTTCTGTACCATTTTACAGCATTTTATGACCTCCAAATTATCACAACTAAGTGATGTGGGTTGGGCCATCACTCCACACTCACATGGACTAGTTGCTGAGTAATGGAACGGTGTTAACTTTTTTGATGCAAACCTCAGGAGAATGTTTGTAAAATATCACAGTGACTGAATGAATGACAAGTCTTAAAATAATGTCTTCAAGAAAGACTGCATTATAACCCTATATTTAATCAACTTCCAAATGCCACATTTTGTAAAATGGTTCTTTATGGATCAGTCCATTATCCAGACTAACAGACATTAATAAATATATTTAACATGTGACAAGGCCACTGGTAGGGAGCACTAACGCTGATTTACTGTACTGCACCAGTTGGAATTAGATAAACTGTTGGAAACATGTCATGCTCCTTCTAGACAGACATCTCAGGAGAGTCCTCCTAACATTTGTGCTTTACAGTTACAGCCTTACATATATGGAACACCATCTAAATGAAACATTTTCACTTTGACACAAACTAAATGCCTAACAAATCATGCATTTGTTTCTGTGAATTATCCAAGTATCTGATCCCATTAGTTTTCATTGGTTAATGTCTTCTGAAAATACAGACATCTATAAAATTACAAAAATAAATTAATAAATAAAAAATATAAATATAAAGATACGAAGATGCAGTAGTGTTTCTGCTCAATTTAAGGTTTACTTTGTGGTTTGCATTTCAGATGAATAATTTTCTATATGCAAATAATTGTTTTGTCAAACACACTTTTATAACCAAGTAGAAACCATGTCATATACATGTCATGTGGAGGTACCAGCAGGTGGCAGTATAGTCATCATAGCTACCACAATATTTCCACTGTAAAAGAGGAACAGGCTCAGTTTAATATACCGATTAAATAAAATGAAATTAGAAAGAACATTTTATTCCTGTAGCCTTACCTTGTAAAAAAGTAAATGTAAAAAACGTTTTAGCTGACCACCTTTTATCTTTCTCACACTGTGTATTAATGACTGAGCAAATACATTTAATTATATATACTCTTCTATCAAATATCTTGCATTAGTTATTAAGCAAGTATAGCTCTCTACAGATTGATGAACTCCACTTTTCTGCTCTGCCATCATTTAATACTGGTGATACATATCTCACGTAAATACAGCAGGAATTATATTCTTCAGCTTTCCTAATGACTGTGTGAGTCAGCATGCTACTTAATGTACATTAAAATGTAAATGTGAAATTTTACACCTCATTGTGGCTGAAAAGATTTACTTAGCTAACCCACTCATCTGGATAACAACAGAATAATTACTTGAGTAATACATAAATAACTGCACATGAAAAGTAGGACTGAATAAGCTGTTTATGTAGTAACTTCACATTTCTGCTTATTACACTATGTTATATGTTGCCATAATGAAGTATATTTCTGATATTAGTTGATTAAATAGACTATGTTAGTTACGTCTTAGGCTTATAAGATACTGGCCTTTAATACTGAATTCTACCCATGTTACTCTGCCACACTGTTTTGGCAGATGTAACTGCAAAATAAATTTGCAGGAGATGAACAGAACAACCTTGGAGGATGGAACTCTGTAAAACAAGACTGTGCAATATGGAATTAAATCAGACAGAGGTGACATTTAAATAGTTCCCCCTAGTGTATCTCTTAGTAGAAACCCTATTGTGATATTTCCCACATACAAGTTTCGATGTCATCTTTTGATGTTATCTGTAAGACAACCAGAAGAAACACTGAGAGGAACACATGTACTTCGTTGCCACCATTCTAGGAAATGAAATGCAATTGCACTCTCTTTTCCCTTCAGTTCACAGGTCCTGCTGAAGCTCCGGAAATGTAGTTCTCATATGATTTTAATAGATTTCTTTTGATCTCACCACATTTCACATGCAGTAACTATCAGTGGAACTTATAGTGCTTTTGTTGATCATAATGCAATGGCCTGATGCTAAATCAGGGGCTATTTATCTGTCATATCCCTTCATTTCATAAGACATCCCTAAATTATATAATTTTATTTGTAGCTATGTGTTTAAAATTGCACTAATGTTATAAGGTTACTCTTTCTTTAACTGTATTGGTGTTCTCCCCTTCATAATCTTGATTTAGTGGTGTCAGATATTATGTCTGCCAGTCAGCGCATGTCGCCTCATAGCAAGAGGTTCTCCAGTTCAATTCTCGGCTGGGGTGCCTTCTGTGTGGAGTCTGCATGTCCTCCCTGTGTTCGTGTGGGTTTCTTCCAGGTGCTCCAGTTTCCTCCCACGTTACAAAGACATGCATCTGAAGCATTTCTCCCTGGGCCTCCTCTGAAAATTGGCTTTGTTCCAAGTCGGACTTTTCCTGTTAACAAATATTAAATAAAATAATAAAAATAAATTTTATAAGTTTAGGATCTGTCTAATTCATTCTTTAAAACCCAAGTGGGAATGAGGGGGCAAAGTCTCCTTACTAAAAGCATGCATCTCTCTTGCATAATTCTTGTAAATGACATTTGGAATAAACAGATACAGCTTTCTTGAGCATGTCAATAAGCTACAGAAATGTCTTGGTGTGCATGCCTAACATCTGAAAACATGGCTAAATCCTAGGTCACATCTCTCAGAAGTTGTTGAGATTGTACTAACATCAACTGCCACCAATACAGTTAATAATATCTCTAAGATCAGGCAACATGGAGCTTGTATTCTGACTTTGCTTAGTAATGGACCATGATTTCCAGGGTTTCTATTTGTAATTGCGAGAACTTGTGTACCTTGATATGTGGAGTTGCAACAGATGTTTCACCTTATTAGTTTTATTCTCTAAGTTTTCCCTTTTTCTCTGAGTTTGTGTGATGTCAGAGGTACTATTTTTAGAGAAAGGGGAGTATGAGAGTAGAAATCCCACATTACAGTGTACAAGAGGTGTAAAGCTCTCTGCAAAAGCAATCTGTAGTTAATTGTTTGCAATGTTTTACCTTGTGACATTCTTCACTTGCGATTTTGCATATTTTAGTTGTTTCAGTAATGATATTTTGAGTTGCAGTGAACCAGTACTGGATGTTTTGCAATAGAGTCATTAAATTAATTATACTGTATCATTCATGTCGGCATGCATTCACACACAGACAGTTTAAAATGAATGGTGTTGAGCAGATGTTTAAAGGTGCTAATCTTTGTTAGAATATTTGATGAGACACTGTCAAAATTTATTATAGTGTATCCATTAAGCTTGGTGCAGACATACTGATACAGTTTAAAGAGAATGCTGATAAGCAAATGCTGCCTATGTGAAATACATATAGGCTAAACTGTACAATGTAAGATATTACATCTTGGTCCCTAGACTGAGTGACTTAGTTCTTCTCTGTGCAGTGTAAAGTAGTGCTTCCTCTATGTAATGTTACTTGATGCACTATCTTAGACCACAGACTTATTTTCACTTATTTTAATATACAGTAGACTCCCTCTTATCCGGACTCTCTGGGACCAGACCTTAGGCTGGATAAATGAATGGCTGGTTAATCAGAAAAAGCATATAAAATAGCATTTATAGGCTGTAAATCAGATTAAAAAAATATGTATATATGTTGTATATAAATATTTCTTCTTAAACATTTATTTATTTAGTTGAAAAAAATCAGTAATTTTCATTTTTATTGCAATTCCTGTTTTGAAGCAAAAGAAATCTGTACAAAGCCTAAAATAAGGGGAGGAGGAACAAAGGCTCAAAAAATAAGGACAGATTTTAAATCTTGCTCTTATAGACTTAGAAAGTTGCTAGAATAACAAAATGTGTCTTAGCATGCATTTTCTGAAGGAAATGAAGTCTGAAACTCATTTGTTTGGCATTTTAGTTATTTCACTCCTCATAAACCACAAATTTTATGAGGAATATAACAAAAGTATAAGGCATAAATCTGGACATTCTGCAAAAATAAGGACAGTTGAGAGGTATGCATACTTATTGACCTCTTAGTATAAGAAATATGAGAAAGTCTGAAATAATGGGGATATTATGGCCCAAAAATAGGGACATATTTTAAATATTGTCCTTTTTAACTTAGAAAGTTGCTAGAATAACAGTATTTGTGTTTGCATGCATTTTCTGAAGGATATGAAATCTAAAACTCATATATATATGTCATTTTTAGTGACTTCAATCCTCCATTATTTGCCAGAAAACCACAAATTGTATGAGAAACATACCAAAGCTATGAGGCTAAATATGGACAGTTGAGAGGTACTGTACGTTAAAGCACACACACACACACACACACACACACACACACACACACACACACACACCCCTATACACCTACCTTTTCTGTGCTCTCACACTGCAACATGCACACAACTTCTCTTTCACACAGGAACAAATGGCTAGTTTAAATTCCACACACACCTACTCTCTCACACAGCAACACACACATGCACTTTATCTCTCATATGAACAGAATGGCTAGTTTAAATCTCACACACACACACACACACACACACACACACACACACACACACACACACACACACACACACACAAACACACACACACACACACACACACACACACTTAATTACCCTCTCTCTCACAGTTAGTTTAAATTCCACATGTGAGTGCCGTTAATGAGCTGCCTCATGTAGTTCATTCCCTCTGCCTCCATTTTACTACTAGTCTTTTAATCAGGCAGTGCTTTGGGTCAGGTGAGAATGTCAGCGAGGGTTCTCAATCATCTCTTGGACCACATGCTTAGTAACTATAGTACCTATGAATGGTAAAGACAGTGTGGATAATTACTTTTTTTCTTGCTTTTGTCTTAACACATTAAAGGTTTTTTCAGAAACTGACAGAATGCTAGTCCCGATTAACCTTACTCATTCTTCAGTGTTGCACAGAGTGCATAGGTATTCAGCTATATACAAGTCTGGAAGCCAAATAAAGAATCAGCAGAATGGTAAGGCTGTGGGTGCAGAATATGTTTACATCTGCAGTTGCATTGGCATGGTCGTCTTTAAAGGAGAAAATGCTGGCACTATGGATGCAAACATATTCTGCACTAGCGAGTGGATTTTTATTTTTATTTGTTTATTTTTTTAATTCTAAATCACTGAAGCCTCCTGGCCAGCATGGGCCAGTTAAAGTGAGACCAGATAAGAGGGAGCCTACTATATCCAAATCCAATACAGTATAATTATTCATATTCTTTCCTCATATTACATTCTCCCTCATTTAGAAACATCTGCACATTGGAAGTATATTTTAATGCAGCTTATTCATATCAGTTTGTGAATTTCTTGTGCTTCAGTACACAAAATATACAGTTAATACTATAATAATTTAAGCCATGAATGCTATAATAAACTAAGCTATGCAATAACAACAATAATATTGGTATTTGCTTTTAATACCATCAAAGACAGTTCAGGTATAAATTGCTCCTTTTCCTTTCAAACTGCTTGCATTTTGACTTTGCTTATGTAATAACATTTGTTGAAGGAGGGGTTGCTAGTTTCCACTTCCCTAAATTGGTTAACGATTACTGAAGTTGTTATGTGTTGAAGGTTCTGCCTTTAAATGGAAGCTGAGATGCAGTTGTTTGTAAAGGCTGAGGAAACATCACTGGGACGTGAAAGCGCTTCTTTAAAATAAATGCTCCCAGTTCATTTGTGTTTGTGCCTTTCTTGTTGCTTTTTAGATTACGGAAGTTTACTGCTTTATGTTGTAGTTCTACATCCTGTACAGCTGAGTCATCTAGTGCTTCCCAATCCTAATTGTAGGCTTCTTTGTCTAGCCAAATTATTCTCTAATTTCTCCCTGTAGACTCTGTTATATACTTTGATATTTTGAAGTTTAGTTTTTCCTTTGTTATCAAGTTAATACATGTCATCATAACATAATGCCTGCTCTTTACCAGGCACTTTCTTAACATTTCTTTTTTTTTAATGCATAGCATCAGTGGGTAACTCATACGTCTTTAGCTGCAAAGTCATGCCCATTTTCTGCACTTCTTCTGCATCTGATTTTTGTATCTGGGCTAGATCAGCAGACTTTTTTGATATACTCTTTGTAGTAAGTAACTTCAGACATCTTATTAATCTTCCTTATAATGATTGTTTGTGTAAGTTGAAAGAGGTACTTTTACTTCCGATTCTATACAAATTTTGAAAGGAACCAAACAAGGATTTCTTGTTTCACTTCTGCTTTTTACCCTAATTATAGAACCATTTGCTAATTTTCTCAGATCAAATATAGATATAAAAGGCATTAACATAAATGATAATTTAAACTCTAAAATTCAACTGTTTGCTGATGACATCCTACTGACATTAAGTGACAATGATTATCCTCTGTGCAGTTTTCTTAGCAGGAGGAATATGGCTACCAGATCTAGAATTATATTCATTATCATCAATTATAAAAACAATATATCTTTGAATTAATAACACTTACCCAGTTAAGTGGAAAGAGTTTTTAGGAAATTTTTTATAAACTCTAAACATAATAACCGATATAATAATTATCTTATACTAAATAACAGTCTACATTAGTTATTAAAGGATTACCTTATAGGAAAAAGTCACCAAACAAGTGACTCCTATTTCATTTCTACTATGTTAAACACTTTTTAAAAAATTATATATAGAAACCTAGCATATAAAGCATGGCTCTGCCTTATATTTCCTATGGCAAATACCCAACATAACATCTCCACCTCAAAGTTAGAAAAAATGATCACATTTGAAGAGAAAAATCTGCTATATTACTTTCAATTAATAAAAGAAGAAAAGCTACATTCTGTTCATTATATTAAGAATAAATATAATTTAGATAAAGACACATGACTAGATGCACAATCCTGCAAACAACATGTAGAAGGGGAAATTAAGTTAATGAAACCAAGAATAAGAGATCATATCCCAAAATTAATTGAATAGCTAGCATCCTTAATGCAACAAAACACACATGGACAGGGTCTCTTATCTAAATTATATAGAGTTGTGGGGAGAGAAACAAAAAGTTGCAATGACAATTATTGGAACTATTTTACTCAAATTAATTGTAGACCTCCAAGTGAAGAAGATAAAAAAAATAATTCTAATATCTTCTAAATATACTTCATCTCTTAGATGGAATCTCTTTATCTGGACATTTTTGCATAGATCTTTCTTCACATCACATAAAACTGAATTAATGTTCAAGCAGAAACAAATTTGTTGGAGATGTAAACAAGAACTTAAAGTGGATTGGCAACACATGTTTTTTGACTGTACTGTCTTAACACCTTATTGGAATAACATTAATCTCTTTTTATAGGCTTTTTGGAGATAAATTTGTTTTATCTAAATCACTAATCCTTTTTAACACTCCTATTCTTATATGTGTTAAAAAATGAAATATCGCATTTTGTGGTCTATACTATTTATAGCGAGAAAGGTTATAACTCAGAAATAGAAGAATGAATCTACATCTTCTTTCAAAGAATTTATATGTATTGCAACTGAAGTCTCACCCGGAAATCATGACAATCAAGAACAACCAGTATTACCTCTTGCTACAATGCATGGACAAAACTTCTGCTTGACAAGCAAAAATAACTGCATTTTAGATTTAATGTAATGTAGAATAACTTGAATGACTTGATTGTTAACGGGCACTCCTGTAAATAGTTGTTTTTTTCTTTTTTGTGTGAGGTTTAGTTGAAATGTTTTAATTTATTATATTCACAAATCCCTGACTGTAAATATTGTTGTGATTTTTTTACAAATTGAAAATCCATTAAACACTTAAAAAAAAGTTAACAATTATTCCAATACATTTCAGTTGTACGTTTCACTGGCTATGGGTCATGCAAAAAGAAAGAAAGCTCAGGCCACAACGCATATGATCTGGGTTCATTTAGTGACCGTGACACTGGAGAAGCAGATATGGAAGGAATAATGGGGCATGTGACTATTCACTTCTGTCAGGGGAGAGGGTAGGGGAAAAATGTTGGAGTGGCTTCCATACCTGTTAACAAGTAGAGACTCGGAGATCATGAAATTAGCTTACAACCAGACTAGGCTTGTGGGTGGGACTTCTGAGGCCCTACTGCTATTTGGAGAAGATGGGAATACTCACTAAGCCACATTGAATAGCTTTCAGTAACCTATCAGGAACCAGTACATTCAGATAGTGTAGGGCTTTCACTTAAGCACATGCACATGCACATGTCTGCTTGCCAGCTACCACTGAATGAAGAGCACTCTGCATCCGCTGCATACTGTGGCTGTGAGTGCATAATGTAACCCTTACAGCCAGTGAGAATAGTTTGTATAGATAGCTGGGACCTGACCAATAAAAGGAAACTCTAGGGTATGTGCCATGATTATGAGGGCTCCAGAGGCAGGACAGAAATATAGATCAAGGAAAGGACTGAAATCGGTGGAGGCTGATCCTGATAATACAAGGATATCTCAGCCACAATATGTATTATAGCTGAGGTGTGTGTGTTTTTGTATAACCTGCTGAAAAAAGTGCTACTTATAGCCAGAGGACAATGTAACATACAAACCATTATTTTTCTTCAAAAGGAGGTTAAACAAATGCCGTTACATACAGAAAAACGTTTCTGCTCGTCAAAAATTAGGGGAAAAACTACTTCAACTTTTCATAGCTTTTGAACAGACAGATACACTGCTTAAAGGAGAGACCCATATGTTTCTTAAATGGCAGAGCCAGTATACTGCTTCAGGGATAGATCCCTTTACTGTTGAAGACACTTTTTTTTACACAGTTTCCCTTTCCTTGATAAACTGGACAACATTCACTTAAGTTATTTTACTGTTTTATGGACTCATCCATGCTAAAGTTACTTCTATATCATTCTCAGATGATTTAAACCTCTGTATTAATTTAACCTTGTACTACTGTTCTCAACCACTAAACATGTAAATATGCTTTACATCCTTCTCCAAGCTGCTGTTTCACTTTTGTTTAGTTTTTGCTATTTTGTATGTAAAATTTGCTTAGTTTGTTTCTGTTTCCACTATGTATTGTACTTCATATTATGGAGCTTGTACTATGTATTATTGGGGCTTTTCTCCCCGGGCCTCCACTGAAAATGGGCTCTTTGAGCCCAGTGGACCTCCCCGGTCATCATACTGAAAATAAATAAATAAATAATGGGGGAGGGGTTGTTTTGTTTTTCTGGTTTTATTGGCTTAACTGAAATTTGCCTGTGCAGTTCAAGTGCTTGTGAGGTACTTGACTGTACCATTGGGCTCTTACTATCTGTATGGTTTGCAGCTGTGAGGATGCCTTCTAGGCTCCCTGCAGTTCTTTGGATTCTATTATTGTGTCATCTGAGATATTCCAATTTTTGGTTGGCTACTAAATTAAACACAAAATCAGAGTTCAAACTACTTTAGATTAAAAAAAAAGACTGACTCCAATAATGATTAGTTAGATCTCTTCTGTGAGGAAATAAAATGCTTCAGCTTTGCAAATACAGTAATCCTATTTATAGGTTCATAGGTATATACTAGGCTAACAACCACTAGGTCTTCATAAGCTGAGCCATGAAATCCAACACAGTTGTGCCACTATGTCTCATGGGTGTGTATTAGGAGGTGGTATGCTAGTTTGGATGTTTCTAGAGATTTTTTTTGGGGGGTATATTAATTTGGGTATTACTGTCTGCCTCTGTCTAACAGAGACATGAGGGCCAGACCCAGGGTGAATTTTCAATTTCCCATCCATTGGTCAAAGTTGCATTTAAATAAGGTTTAGGATGGACTCTGCTTCACATGGATGGATGAGCCTGTTGCAGATGTGCAAAAGGTCCATCAGAGCTGGATCCGAGGATGACTTGTATGCCAAACAAAGACTGTCGCTCAGTAACCTGTTGGAGACGTATTACAGAGACAGGGCTTTAAGGAGATCTGTACAGTGTAACATGCTGAGTTCAGAAAATGGGTAGTGTGCCTTTAAGTAATTATTGTGTGGGAATATTTTCAAAAAAACTATAGTCAGGAACCTCCATTTATTCCAATTACCTATGGAAGTTTTACCATTGTTTCCATGAGGTGTCTCTACTGCTGATTTTGTGTGACTTTCAATACAATTCTTTTCAGTGGCTGTTTCCAGATAACCCCAATCATAAAAGATTTATTGAAAATGCTGGTTGAGAAAAAGATGCAGACTAACCAGTGTCTGGTAGATCTGCAAAAAACAGTTGGTTATGTTATCCAATATGCCTGCAAATCCCAAAAATGTGCTGTTAAAAAAATGTAACCAAAGTAGATGATTTGAATCTTTTCTGGTTATATTTTCATGTTTGAGGAGTATGTCATGATGTAGAACTGAGACTTAACATACTGGGGACTCGAGGAAAATGTATGTGGGCAGAAAGATAACTAATGGGCTCTGAAAAAGTTAAAAAGGAACTTTTGGTTAGGGCTGGAATAATATCTGAGATACAAGCAATACATTCTTATAACTGGAATTGTAATGTTGTCAAACAAGTAAGAGCGCAGATTCATGCTTTAAACTTATATTAAAGTTATGGTTAGAAAATGACAACAATAGTAAACTGAAAATATCAGTCTTAAAAGAAGACAGATTTAAATCAGCTTTTGACTTGTAATGTAAGAAAATGTGTACTGCAAATAGATTCCAAGAACTCTATTGCTCTAATGACTTTAAGAATGTAATCAACTAGGCTACATTCTACTAAAGTACTGTGTCATCAACTAATAGACATTTTGCTAGAGTATTTTGTCCATACTCTTATAGGTTCATAGGATGATACTAGGCTATTGGCCCAGAGGCCCTTATAAGCCTAGCCAAGAATTGTGCCCATGTTTCCTCAGAGTTAGCACTTGTTTCCCCTGTCCAGCAGGGACACAGGTGGGATCTCAGGGATTTTCTGTTTCCCATCCAGTCTTCCAGGTTCCTCTTAAAGAGGGCTAGAGAGGCTTGACATAGGCAGGGAGTCTATTCCACAGGCGGTGGAGTCTTTGGGATACAAATCTATCCTGCCAACAAGTTCTATTAATGTCACAGACCAGGTTAAGGGCTTGTGTGCAGGTTGCAAGAGTGGAGTTTGTCTTATGGATATGGAGCAACACCATCAAGGCTGGGTCTGAAATGGCCTTGTATGCCAGACACAGGTCACCTCTGAGCAGTCTGTCTGAAAGTGAGTAGACAGACAGGGCATCACTGCATCTAGCATGTAAAGTGCTGCAGTACATTTATAGCTTTCTCATTCCTTATTTATTTGGACATTTTTTTAATAAAAAAGTATCAGAAACATTTTTCTAAACCACACTCTGAATAAATTTAGTCTATCCCTTGGTGACGTCATCTTAGGGTTAGTGTAAGGTGTGTCCATAGACTTTTATGAATATGTCTGCACATGTGTGGTGGTGCTTCCATTAAAGTCTTTAGATGCACTTTATGCTTTCCCTATGCTAATATCACTGATGTTAAAGTTTACTCTTTATCTTTAGTGGGACGATCATAGGCAAAGTAATAGCTTTAGAAAATTTTTAAGCAAAAAGCAATTGAGCCTAAATGCTGCTTGGGACATCCCTCACAAATGCCCTGGTGAAATGTAAGAAACGGTATTGCACCAAAACAAGTTAAAACTGAACTGTCTGCTTCTAAGTCTAAAATTGCAGAAAGAAATTTGACATCTTCTATGAAACGAAAATCTGAAGATAATGTGTTAATTTGTTTCAAATGTGGAAGAGGGAGTCTCATTGCTAAATTTTATGCTACTAGTATTGATACTTTGACAAATCACAGAATCCTTAACCCCACAACCAGTCTTCACCAGTGCCTGAATAATTTTATTAGCATCTCCCAGCTATTTACAGTTTTGCAGCACTGTTCATTATTCCATGTCTATACTTGTAATATAAACCTTATGGTAGCCATATATACTTTTCTCTGAACCTACCTGATAACTCACTTCTTAATTAAATATTAACATTTTCTGTCCTACCAAGTTCTTTCCCTCACTTCCATTTCTTTGAATTTTAATAACTAATTAAAATATCTATTATCTATTTGACAAACCTGCTAATAAACCTCTCTGATTGCTCAATGTTCAACATCTACTAAATGCATAAATATATTTTATATTATAATAGTTTCCTTTATTTCATATGAATGTAATCTAATTACCAAATGTATGTGTGACTGTTAATGTACATTACTTCTGTGCATATATATTACTGGATGTCTGTTTAATATATTTTTAATATGTTGGATCTTTTCTCCCTAGGTCTCCTCTGAATTTTTTTTTGGACTAAACCCAGTCAGACAAACTTGATAAACAGAAGCAAAACAGAATAAAATAAAAATATTAGAAATACAAATATGAAAGCTGAAATATGTGTTACAAATGAAGTTGTTCTTATGGAATGTAACAAAACCACAATTACAGTATTTGAATCAGCATTATATCACTTTGCTACAACTAAAATGGTGACGTACTATAGTTCTAGATGGAAGGGAAGTTAAAGCCTTGATAGGCTCTGGAAGCATGATTACCCTTGTCAGAGTTCCCTGGTATATAAACATAAAATTAGTAACAACAAAAAGTACAGGTAATATGAATGCCTGGTAACTGAAAAAATATCCCCTCATGAATTTAGAAATTCCAACAGTTTTAGAAAAACTATTATATCTTGCAGCTGTAACTAGTGATTTGACTCATGGTATAATAAGTGTTGGGAGGAATTGTTGGAAAGTTACGAAGTTCTGTTAGGAAGTTGGTGGGAGAGAATGATGATGAAGTGATGTTCGGGGTTGAGGAGTTGTTCCTACCTGTTAGATAGTTTATCTCTTCCCAGAATTGTTTGCAGTTGTTAATTAAGGATTTTTGTTTTAATTTCATAAATCATTTGTTTTGCCTGATAATAGATTGCTTAGTAAGAATCATGAGTTGATCAAAATGACTTCTTATGTCAGTGTTTGGATTCACTTTAAAGGCATATCGGGCTTCATCTATGAGTTTGAGTAAAGACTTTAATTATTTGGTCAACTACTCATTCCTCTTTGGTTTGTATAGTCTGGATATTAGGGGATGTATGTATTTTGTAGGTTTTTGAGGGTTTCAGTGAGAGATTCAACAGCAAGATTTGCACTGATTATGTTTGGGAGGTTTAAAATACCTAGTGGAGGGTACTGAGTGTGGCTTTGCAGTTTTTAATAGAAGCATCAGATCTGGGTCTAAAAGAATGATCAATGAAAGATGGAGGATGGAAAGAAATGCCTGACACTAGTAAGGGGTTATTAGTGATTCTTAGGTCTAATAGGGAATTGTTATTTGAGCTGAAGTCTGGGCATGTGGGTTGTTTGCTTTGTTGTGATAGGTGGTAGTCTTTAAGAGTGCTTGAGGTGTCATTATGGGTCTATATTAGGTTATCGAAAAGCCGTTATATCACACGGCTTTTCATTGACCCATAAAAGTCGAACTGTTATAATAGCGAACACCCGAATGAGCTAATTCTTTCCCTGGGAAAGAAAACGCTTGGCCATCCATGTGAGTTTGTCCTTTTCCCCACTGTAGTGTGATCTTGGAGTTAGTATATTTAGTAAGGGGGGGTGGGGGGCAAAGCCACCCACTTTGTTATGTTTAAAATAGTGTGCAGTTTGTAGTAGGGCTAGCGATTTCTTTCCCAGGGAAAGAATTCGCTCATTTGGGTTTTCGCTATTATAAGAGTTCAACTTTTACGGGTCGATGAAAAGCCGTTCGATATAACGGCTTTTCGATAATATAATATAGACCCATCATTATGGATGTGGCTCAGTCGATTGAGGTTCTGAATATCATGTTGGTAGCTATAATGTTTTGGAGAATGTTTTCAAGTTTTGTTGACAAAGGTAGGAGGCTGTGCGCTATGCCCACGTGTAGTGATTTTTTATTTTTGCTTAGTACATTTTTTAGAAACCAGTTTGGAAGTCATGAGTGTGATCGCTTGGGTTATGAGCTGCCCCTTTAGGAGTAATCCTTTGTTTCGTGTTCTTGGTCTGGTATCCAAGAGATAGTCAAAGTTTTAAATTGATGTGAGGGCATTTGTATAGTGATTTTTAAGAGTTTTAATTGATTATGTAGACTGCAGAGCAATGGGTAGGTCTGGTGTATGGGCACTGGCATTTTTGGAGAGTAAGTAAAGATGGAATGTACGTGTTAGAGGAAGAGTTGCTGTCTTTGTTAAGACAGATTTGGCTAGGTGGCATTTATGATAGTGTATGTAGTTGCTAAGGGAGATTGGTGGTGGTGTAGTGGTGTGCAATGTTTTTAGATTTGCTCTATAAGGGTTGACTATTGGGTTATCACTGAGTAGTATAATTAGGAGAAGTAGGAGGTATTTGTAAATGGGGCTAGATGGAGATGTATAATTAGGTATTGCTTGGGTGTATATTTATTGACAGTGAGGTCAGTATGCAGATGATGGGGTGTTGTGGTATGTACTTGGCTGATTCTTGGTATCTGTAACAATGATGATTTTGGATTGGGTATATGCTGACTGGAGAGAGCAGTTGAGTGTTATTTGGAGTATTGTTAGGGTTATGAGGAATGTTGGTGGAAGTGATGAAATAATGGGTAGGTGAGGCAGATAAAGTTGCTGTTAGGTTTACTATATATGAAGTAGGTTTGCTTTGGTCATATGCATGCTGTCTGGAAATGTGGTTTTAAAGGGTATGTGGAAGATGACTTTAAGTGAGTGGACAGCAGTTCCAATAATGACCTGGGATAGCTGGGGAATTGAGGGTTGGCTGGTAGCAAAGTGGGTGGAGCTTCCAAGTCAGCAGGAAGTATCAGCCTGCTCATGCATAAATGCTTAGCTGGTGGGCCTGGAGCATGTAATCAGGTAAGTGTAAGGCAAACAATAATTGTCTTTTTGTTGGTTTACACACAAAAATCAGAAACAATACAGAAAGTGTACTGCAGTGTGATAACCCCCTTCCTAGAGGAGTCACCAGAGGGAGGGAGCCGAAAAAATGTAATATCTAACACTGTACACTTCAGTTTGTGATTTATGGGTTGGCAACAATAACTTTATATATGAAGGGAAGACAAAAATGGGAAAGTTAGCAGAAGTGAATTGTTGACCAATGCCAACACTACACTAAATTATTAAGGGGAGGCCAGTGTGCAGGACAATCTGTGGTACAATGCTTAACACAATAGAGGGAAATATCACTAAAAATAAATAGTTATAATCTAAAGCAGATTACAATAACTGCATGAAAGTCTGAACATTTCCATTCAGACATGCCACTGAATTAGCTCAGTTGCTTACCAGTTTTAAATCCCTTCCATAAGTGATTAAATTGATATATTTTACAGATGGCCAGGATGAGGTTTTTTTTTCTTTTACACTTTGTTGATGAGATAGTTTTGTCACATGAGTTTAATTTTAAATTTGACATTATTCTTATGTTGGACTTGTACAGATGCCTTAACATATCTAAGAGGGAATACAATTTGAAGAGTGGGTAGCAGTTTTAGATGCAATGTTTGCTGGATAACTATCACATTTCTGATTATCAATAAGCAAAATAAGATTGGCATTGTAATTGGTTTTGAAATAATTGCTGAATGTAGAGGAGCTATGAGGAACCATAAATCATGTTTGTAAGGAAAATGTCACAGTGAGAGAGTCAGATTTGACTAGGAAGGGGATAATAAGTGGGGTGGTGCAACTCAGGGGAAACATTATTTGTCAAGAAGATTATGAAGATTAATACCTCTGGTGAGCAGGGAGACAGGTCATGTGTATTTGTATTTATGTAGTCCAGAAATTTCTAGGAATATTTGTTGTTTGCAGTTTATGTCTGAAGTTTACATATGGATACCTGAAGTTGCCTGTATGAGAGGTATTGGTTCAATTGTTAACTTTTCTAATTGGTTTAGGTAATATACATACTCATAAGGGGTCATATACAGGCTTCTACAGTTAGTTATACTGTGATAATTAATTTTACTGTGTATAAGTGAGACTTTAGTCAGTTCCAGATTTGTATAATGTGAATTATGGTGAGAGACAATGGAGTTATGAATAAAACCAGTTACTCTCCTGAAGTTGCCAGTGGATCTGAATGCTTGATAGGCATCAAACTGTAGGGGCTACATACTAATGAAGCCTGTCATCATCAGGTTGGTAATCCAAGCCCATTTCCATGGTTAACAGCTGCAATTTTGTTTTCTGCATGCCTCCACTTGCATTTGGTGAAGCAGCCATCCAGACTACTATTCTCACCCCAAGGTAAGCAAGCCAACAGTGTTAGCCACTCACTCCTACCCTCCCTTGCCTGTCTCTTCCACTACATGAGGCAGCATTTGAAATCTTGTAATCTGATAGTCAGGGCTTTAATCATATATGCCATATAAGTGGGGTATGGTTATAACATTTTTGTTAAGTTTCGATAATTATATAACTGGAGATTATTTTTTGAAAGGATCTTTAGAAGCAGAAATGATGAATATTGTTTTTCAAAACCATTTCAGGTTCTATGCTTAACTTGATTGACAGGGGAATTTTATATATGAACAAGATTAATTGACAGGGGGATTTTATACATGAACAAGATGGCTGGATATTTAAGTATAATGTCCACTTTACAATTATCTGTGTACTTACTAAGCCAATAACATTTGTTCTGTGGAATTGTTGCAAATACATGAATAAATAATGTGGGTTCCAAAACAGGCATATTTTCAGAGGCTGTGTGGTGTACGACAACAAACTGAGATATTTCTAATAGCCATGGCATAATCTATCTAATTATGTAAGGCTTAATATCTGCAGCACATGTTGCCTTGTAGAAAACTGAGTTAGGCAAGGAATCCAAGGCCTTTGACAGATCCAGGTAAATTACATCTGAAGATAAATCCTGGTCTAAAGCTATTCAAACCGGATCATAAAACTCTATTAAATCAGTTTGTGTAGATTTACCCTTTATAAAACCATGTTGGCAAATATCCAACAATGCCGATGTATTTTCATTATCTTTCATAAAATGTACATTACACTGTTCAAAACTTGCCTAGAAGTGATTGGTAGATCATTTTTAACATCATCTCTATTCCTTTTCTTCTATACAAGTGTAACATGATATATCTTCCATAATCCAGTCACAATACCAGCATGGAAAAGATTGTTAATGATCTGCCTTAATAAAGGGCCAAATTTGTCCTTACTATTGTAAAATAAATTTGCAGGAATGTCGTCAGAAGCTACTGATGTTTTAACAGGTAAATATTTGCAGGCTGAGAGTTACCTCATAACAATGACACAGTCCATCTAATTATATAGGGATTAATATCTGCTTTGCATTTTGCCTTATAGAAAACCGAGTAAGGCAAGGAATTGAAGGCCTTTGCCAGATCCAGGTATATTACACCTGAAGACAAAACCCTGGTATAAAGCCATTCAAACCTGATCATAAAACTCTATTAAATTAGTTTATGTAGATTTACCCATTATAAAACCATGTTGGCAAATATCCAATAAATCCAACGTATTTCAATTATAATTCATAATATCAATAATACGCTGCGCAAAACATTTGTCTAGAACTGATCAGTTGATAATTTTTAATATCATCTCCTTTTTTCAGGCACAATTCCAGCATGGAGAAGATTGCAAAATATTTGTTTTAATAAAGGGTCATATGGGTCCTTAATATTATTTAATAAAATTTCTGGAATGTTGGCAGGACCTACTGATGTTTTTGCTTATTTTTTTTTTAATATTAGAATAAAGAATACTTGAGAAACTCTGGAACTTTAGCACAGATAATTAAATAAAACCCAAACTGACCAGATAGCTAAGACTCAGGAACTCTTATAGGTTCATAGGTTCATACTAGGCTATCTGCCCTGGGGCAATTATAAGCCTAGCCCGATTCTGTATGGCTTACGCCACCCCTTGATTTGTGTATACTGTACCCTTTTTAAGGTTTAGTTTACTGTGCCTCTGTCTAATAGTGACACGGGAGTAATCCCTGGGATAAACCTACGATCCCCCATCCACCTATCGAGATTCTTCTTGAAGAGATTCAGTGAGGTGCTCTGCCTCACATGAACTGGAATTCTATTCCAGAGCGAAGGGAGCCTCTGGGTTATGAACCATTAAAACCACGGTTAAGCACTTTCATCTGTAAAAGCCATCTACAGAACCATGAAGGAATCAAAGAAACAGAGACTCACTAATGTGACTCATTAAAAAGTTTCAAACAACGACATACCCCCCCCCAAAAAAAAAAAACAATCAGAAGTAAGTGTAGTGAAAAAGTCCACCAAAATATTTAAAGGGACATAGCCAAAACAATGCGGATCACATAGCATGTTGAACATACTATACAAATGCAAGATACATCAAGCAAGATATAAAGATATAAAACTATAAACTATAGTCTAGCAGCATAAAATTTCAATTCACTTGAGATGGAAATAGCTTTCTGGATAATTCATAGCATACAAATGAAATTGCCAGAACATCTCTTGATGTAAAAGTCGATTCTGCCAGTCCCCTGAATATACAGCAGAATCAATCTGTTCAAGCACCATGAATTTAAGTTTACTAAACCCAGCACATACAGAAGCATATTTAGCAAGTGCACTATTGTTATCCATTCTAATAATGTTATACTGGTGTTGGTAAATTATTTTATAAAGTACATTCTTAATCTTGCCAATGTAAAAGGCAGAACAAGAGCAGTACCTCGCCAGGTACACAACTCTCTCAGTATAGCAGTTAAATTCCCCTTGTGCATTAATTCTCAATATTTTTCAAGTAGTGTACCCCCTAAATCAGTGTCAGTAAATGGACACTGGTGGCAATGGCCACATTTAGATGACATGAAGAAATTATTTTGAGATGTTTTGACTGGTTTCAATAAAATGCTCTTAATTTTAGCTTTATCCTTGAAGGTAAAAGCAGAGGGACCTTAAAAAAACCCTTCAAATCATCATCGCACTGAAGAATACACCAGTTTTTACACAGAATTTTCTGCATGTCATTCACATCTAATGAATAATACAAAACCATATAATAATGACAGAAATTGTGGTTTAAATCAGAACTCATACCTTTCTCACAAGTGTTGAACTTGTAATTCTTCAAACCCTTCTTGATAATAATGGCATACATACCATCCCTTTGCTGTAGAACTTGATTACAAAAGTCTTCCACCAATGAAGTTGGATAACCACAGTCAAGAAACATAGATTTTAACTTGTCAAAGGTTAAGCGAGATACCCTGATAAACTGACTCTTTACCACCCACTTCTTTTGATGCAACGGGTGACAACTAGTGAAACGCATGAAAGTATTACAGAAAGTAGGCTTTCTGTAGATGGAGGTTGTAGATACCCTTTTAATATTCTTGTTAATCTCAGTATTAAGAAAGTTGGTGTGATCCATGTTCACACTGTGTGTGAACTTTAAAAACGAATTAGTTGACTCCAATTGTGCAATAAATTCAGAAAACTGCACTTCATAGGTGACATTCTCAAAGCTAGAAGAAACAGGATCAAATGAAGCACCTTTACATTGTTACAGTTTCTAACTAGATCAACATTAATGCCTTTTAATTTGTTGATTTATGGTTCTTTTTAACTGGTTTAGCTACTACTTTTTTAGAAGCAATGGACATAAAGAATGCTTGATTTTTTGGTATTAAAATCGGTGCTAATTTTATCCTAAAGGAAAGTACTGTATTTCAATATAGGTCCGCAATGCATTTTGTATAATTTGGTTTATACAAAAACACTAAGTGACATTTTAATGTTTTTCACATTTAGTAAGCAAAGTTACATGCATTCTTGCTTTTCATTAAATTACAATAAGATTGGTTAGCAAAATAATAGCATTTAACGCTTTTTTAAAGAGTGGAATTATATTTTTAGAATCTGTATATTTTTAAATGTTTCTTTTTATATTCAATTGATGGCAATGATTTAATTAACTTAATCACATGAGCAGGGTTGGTTTAGTTTAAATATGGAAGGATGTAACAACACATTACACTTGAAAAAGCCCGTTACGAACGGGCGAAAGCGCTTTTTTATCTCGTTGTGGTGCTGTAAAATAAAAAGATTCGTCAACTTATCCTGCTCGTCTAATTTGTGTTTACAATCTTGGAACAGTTGAAAAAGTACTGAAGTGGTCATTTTACTGCAGTAGTGCTTTGTGTCAGTTTACGGAGAGTACAGTGCCTTTCTGCCTTGTGGGATTCGTGGTACTGTGTTGTTCGAGTTGTTTTTTCTTCATAGATTTTAACTTGTCAAAGGTTAAGCGAGATACCCTGATAAACTGACTCTTTACCACCCACTTCTTTTGATGCAACGGGTGACAACTAGTGAAACGCATGAAAGTATTACAGAAAGTAGGCTTTCTGTAGATGGAGGTTGTAGATACCCTTTTAATATTCTTGTTAATCTCAGTATTAAGAAAGTTGGTGTGATCCATGTTCACACTGTGTGTGAACTTTAAAAACAAATTAGTTGACTCCAATTGTGCAATAAATTCAGAAAACTGTATTTCATCACTGGACCATACAATAAGTATGTCATCCAGATAATGAAAATAACCACCACAATGTACAAAAAGTTCCAACTTGAAAATAGTCTCAATCTCCCATCTTAGCAAAACTGCATTGGCAAAAATAGGGGCACATGCAGCCCTCATTACTACCCCCTGTTGCTGCTTGTAATATTCACAAGCAAAGGCAAGGAACTTGTTACTTAAGACCAGTTCCATAAAATCCAGGACCAAGGACTTGTTGATATCTGACAAGGAACCAAATCTGGATATTATTTCTTCAAACCACTCAAGCCCTTCTTCACGAGGAATGTCCATAAAAAGACATTGGATGTCACAAGTTGCCAAAAGATACTCCTTGTTACACTTGATGCTCCTTAGTTTATCCACTAGGTCCCAGGAGTTCCGAATGATGTGGGGAAACGTAATGAAAAGTGATTTAAGTTTCTGATCAATAAGCTTGGCTATTGGCTCAGTGATAGAGCGCCTAGCAGCAACAATAGGCTGCAAAAGTGGATCAAAAAGGTTAGAATGAATTTCGGTATTCCCAGAGATTTTGGAGATGACAGGATGGTGCACTTTAAGAAAACCAAACAACCTTAGGGGTATAGCATCAAATAACAAAAGTTCATCCAAAAAGACGTTAATTGCCCTTTAAGCAATATTAATTGCATTCATTGACACAATGCTGTAAACAGAGTCATCATTGAGCAATCTGTGCATATGGCCAATGTAGTCAACCCAGTCCACAATTACCAATCCCCCACCTTTGTCAGGTTTCATACACCTGATATTTTTGTCATGTGTCATGCTGTACAAGATTACTCTGCCATCCCTGGATAAATTATAGAAATTGTGCTTTCACTTGTTATCCAGAAAGCCTTTTATTTCTCATTCACATGGCTTCTCAAATGCACTTAACACTGTTGATGTTGTTGGTTTTTTTAATATTATTCAATGCCTTAGTAACTGATTGTAAAGTGATAAATGGGCAAGGATCCATCGATGAGATATACAATGTCTTCCTAGTTTAAATTAGAATTATTTCAACTGCTATTAATAAAGTGATTGTTAAATTCTTTTGGTATCATGTTAGGATCACAAATCAAGTTTCTATTCACCTGCTTTGTACAGACAGTATGTTGTTCTTTGGCATTTCTATTGATATATTTATAGCTTTTCATATTAGATATTAGATATATATTCAGCCAACTTCTTGTCAAAGACCAACTGCCCTGTCTTAATATTTATTTTCAATTCACTACTAACTTGATTTAATCTCTTTTTATTGAGTTGATTTGGGAACTTTTCATAGGTATTAAAATTATTTTATTTTTCCCATAAAGCTTAATCAATTCATAGTTCCACCATGAAGGTAATCTACTTTTTGAAATTTTGTTTGAAAAAAGCTATGCATTCCACAGCATGTTTCAATATATATTCAAATGTGGAGTAGCCATAATTAGTTTCACTAAGATGTGATTTATTACACCAGCCAGTACTATCAATGGATTTTGGGATACCCTGATAGTTTCCATCCATCTATCCGTCCATCCATCTATCCATCCATCCACCCATCCATCCACAATTCTTTTTTCTCATTTCACACATAGGTACAGGGTGTCACTTCAACAATGATAATCATCTAGAGCCAATTTTCACAGTTTATTTTACCATAATCACTTTAATTTAGATTGTGATGAAATGGGCATAAATATTTCAAATTTAATGGAGTTATGATCAGAAGTACCCAGAGGAGAAAAAGAGAAACATTATAAATTATGTTTGGCACATCTGTAGCAATGATGACCAGTAAATTATTCCTCCCTGATGCTGGCAGAGACCATTTGTTGTAAAACATAAAAGATAATATTACGAAACTCTTTAAAGTACATGCTGCTTGCAATTAAATTAGATCATTTAATGTCTGAGTAATTAAATTTACCCATCAGCAAGATATCACTTTTCTTCAGAATATTGTCTAGTTTAGACAAATAATCCCAATGTCTTAAAGGATCTATATTGGGGTATTCATAGCAAAGCACAATCATAAGCATATTTCTTAAATAAATGTCATATGGGTCTACCACAACACCTTCTAGAAATTCATAAATTTAACCAATGTGGATTTAATAGTTTTATGAATAACAACAACAATCCGCCATCCCTTAATTCACTTCTCAGACATTCATATCTTGCAAAGCCAAGAAAGTATAAATCCCTTGAATTTAGTGACTCAACTATTGCTATAGCCTTGTAGTTGTCTGGTTCAGTATTACTTTTTAGTTCTTGGTACTTATAGTCAAAGCTTTGTGTATTATAAACATATTTTATAACTTTATCACTTTATCAAATCCGCTAGTTCTACATTTGAAGCCTTCAGTGTGTCTACCAGCTCTAAAAATGTTTTAGATGTTCTGTAATTTTACAAGATACAAATGTTGCCCATAATTGCTTAAATGAAAATTATCACAGACAAACATTCCAAAGACATGCATCTGAGGCATTTCTCCCTGGGCCTCTACTAAAACGGGGCTTTGTCCCAGTTGGACTTTCCCGGTAAACAAATGAAAAATAAAAATAAAATAAATACATTTGATCATCCAAAACATATTTTTCCCAATAACTAATAAGTTGTATATAATATACCAAATAAAGTTGCACTAGCTATGCATTAAAGATATGAGCTTTGGTATAAAAATAATTATGCAGTGTTGGAGAGGGCATAATTTTAGCAATTTCAGTCAGTAATAATATAACATTCTTCATATAATTAAAAGATGTAATATGTAAACCATTTGTCCCCACATGAAGAAGTAATTGTCTGTACTTAAGTTTGACATTACTTAATCTATAAATTAGACTAATGTCAGTCAGTTTTAAACCTGAAAGTGCAGTAACTGATTTTATTCTTATTCAACTTACTTAGAGTCACAAAGAAGTAAACATTCACATTTATTATTTTCCTTTAGGTTTGATTTGTTAGAAGTCTTGGATAAATTATTATGCTCATTGTCTTTCTCAGTAAATAATGGATCCAAATAAGTTATACTAGTATGAAATTCACAATTTACATCCACCCCATGCTCTTCTTTTAAACCTTTTACTTTTTGTTACAGTTTGCCAATCTGGATTGTCATTATCACTATTATTTCTACTTGTCTTCTTATTGTTTGGGCAAGCAATAATGACTTTAGAATAAAACACACCATGGTTCATAGAATAGTTTACTAGTTTCTGGCATACATAAAGTATGATCAGCATGGTCCAGCTCTTTAATGTTGTTACCTTTGCTAGGAGGTTCTACATTATCTTTTATAATTTTACTGGTAATAGGTTTAGGGTTATCTGGTTGAGTCAGCAGCATAAATAAGCATCATTTTTCCTCCAACTTCTTATGTTGGTACCCCATTACCATCTTGACCATGTCCAGAAGTACAAATTTCACACAGTTTAGTACTATTTCCTATTGCCTGAGTACAGTTGACAATGACATTTATATTTTGGTTATCCATAGGTTCATAGGTAGGTAGGTACTAGGTTATTGGCCCTAGGGCCTATATAAGCCTAGCCAAAAAGATACTCTGGCTTTCACAACCCAAGAAAATTATTTTCCTGTATCCCTGTCGAGCAGAGCCACATAGGTGATCCCCGGGGTGAATTTCCTATTTCCCATCCAATCATCAAGATTTTTCTTGAAGAGTGCTAATGAGGAGCTTTGTTTGGCATAGATAGGTAGTCTGTTCCAGAGTATGGGAAGTCTCTGGGACAGGAATCTATCCCTCCAGCATGTTCTGTTTATTGTGGTGACAAGGTTTGGGTCCCTAGAGTGTGTTGCTCAGAGGGATTTGGATTTCTTTAAGTGGAGCATGTCCAACAGCTTTGGGTTTGACATAGCTTTGTATGTTAGGCAGAGATCGCCTCTGAGTAGGCGATATGCGATAGAGTAAAGCTGGAGTTTTTTGAGATGGTCTGCATAGGGCATCTGTTTGAGGCTGGTAATCCTCTTTGTAAGGTATTTCTGTGGCCTTTCCAGTTGTTGTAGATGTCTTGTGAGGTGCATACCAAAAGGGACGTTGTACTCTATAATGGGCCTAATGAGTGATGAGTAGAGGGGAACAATGACTTCTTTTTTCCTGGATGAGAAACCTTTTGTGATGAGGTGTGCCATGTAAAATGATTTCCTGACTACTGTGGCGATGTGATTATCAAAGGAGAGATTACTGTCCACCTGTGTCCCACGGTCTCTTATCACACTTTCGGTGTTAAGTAGACTACCAATTATGTGGTAGCTCATGGGTACAGAGTTTTTACCAAAGGGGATGACAATGTACTTTTTGGCATTGAGCTTGAGGCCATGGCTTTGACACCAGGCATCTGTCTCAGTGAGGCTCTTTTGTAGGATGTGCACATTGTTAGGAGTTTCAATTATGGCTCTTAGTATGCAGTCATCTACGAACGTCATTAGCCAAAGACCTTCTGTGTTATCCTGTACTTCAGAAAAGTAGATACAAAACAGGAGAGGACCCAGGACTGAACCTTTTGGTACTCCACTTGTCACTGGTCTGAAGTCGGATTAGGAGTCTGCTACTTTCACAGTGTGGGTTCTGTCAGTGAGCCAGTTGGCAACCCATCTTGTGACATAGGGATTTATACCTAGTGTAGTGAGTTTATCTATAATTCTAGAGTGGGGGATGGTGTCAAAAGCCTTGGTGAGATCTAGATAGGCTGTGTGAACCACCTTACTCTCGTCTACAGCTTTGGTGACTGCTTCAAAGAAGTCTATCAGGTTTAGGAGGCATAATCTGCCTTTTACAAACCTGAACTGGGTGGGGTCCAGAGTTTGGAGATTACCAATGTCTTTGTTTATAAGTTCCATGATGATACTTTCCATGGCCTTGCAGACCAAGCTTGTTAGGCTAATGGTGCAGTAGTTCCCGGGGTCCATGGTGGCTCCCCCTTTGCGGAGTGGGATAATCATTGCTGTGCACCATTCAGTGGGCACAAAGCCTGAGGTGAGGCTATGACTGAACATGGTGCTTAGGTGGGGTGCCAGTTCATTCTGTAGTTCATGTAGAACGCAGCCTGGGATGTTGTCAGGTCCCATGGATGCTGTGTTCTTGGCTTTGGAGAGGTGGTTTTTACCTGTGCAGCCATGATTACAGGAGCTTTGCATTATTTCGGTATAGAGATGGGCCCTTTAGTGGGTGAGAGGGGGGTAAAGTTAGCACTGAACCTGTCTGCTAGGATGCTGGCAATATCAGTTGGTTCTGTATATTTAGTGCCATTGTGCTGTAACTCAAAGCAGATCTGAGGGCTGCCATTGAAATTCTTGACATAGCTATAGAATGCTTTGTGGTTGTCTTTAGAATCAGTAGTGATTTTGTTTTCATAACTAGCTTTGGAGGATTTTATGAGGGATCTCAGCTTCTTACTGAGGCTGACCAGTGAGTTCCTCCAATCATGGGATTTTACTTTTTTTTGCAATAGTTTCTTTCTTCTATTGTAGAGTTTGTTTATGGCAGGGGACCACCAGATTGGCTTCCTTTTTTTGGGGGATAGCATCTTGGTTCTGTTAGGGATAGCACGATCCATGCACTCATGTAAATGCTTATAAAGTGCATTTGTGTAGGATTCAGCAGTTGTACCTCTATTGTCCATCTACATGGGTATCATGAAGTTTGCCACTTCTGTCTTAAGAAGGGTGAAGTTGACTTTGGAGAAATGTTTTATGGTGGTTTCCCTAATGGAGGGTGGGGGCGGGATGTGGATGTCTAGGGTGAGTAGCTTGTGGTCAGATCTGACCAATGAGAAATTGACCTCTGGTGTGGAACACCGGTTGCCCATGTTGGTAATTACCAGGTCTAGGATATTGCTGCCCCTGGTGGGGGTGTGGATAAGTTGATCTAAGGCTCTTGAATTTATGAATTCCAGAAAATGTTGAGCAAAAGAGTTGGTACATGAGTAGTTTTCTCAATTAATGGTGGGGTAGTTGAAATCACCCATTATTAGGGTGTTGGGTTGTACCCTAACATTTTCCAATGTATCAAGAAATGAGGAGTGGGAATCCTGGGGCATGGTGGGGGATCTGTAGCAAGTTAGAATTTTGATTGTGGTCTTGCCTAGAGTTAGTTCCACTTGGATAATCTTGGATGCATTATGTTGAGCAACTAGCCTGGAGGTGTGGATATCCTTAATGAATATGGACACACCTCTGCCCTTAGTGTTTTGGTCCAGGTTAGGTGGCCAAAAGGTGTGGTATGAATTATAGCCTGGTAATGCAGGGGTGCTCTATGGAGCCTTGAACCAGGTCCCTGTCACTGCACAGATGTCGATGTTCTCCATTTTAAGGAGTGCCTCGAGTGAATGCATTTTGAGGTTTAGACTTCTAGCATTGAGTAGCATTACCCTCAGATTTTGCTTGCTTGTACCTGTTACGGTGGTGAATTTGTCATTTGAACCTTGCCTAAAAAGGAAATATAAGGGTGGCAAGAACCTTAGCCAGTATCTGGAATCCCAAGGGCGACAGGTGCAGGCCACCTCTGGCAAAGCATTGTGGTCTGTCGATCATGTCATCCCAGGCAGACAGATACTGGATCCCCTTAGAATGACACCAGAAGCTTAGCCAATTGTTGTGGTCAATCATTTTGTCCTTGTACTGTGGTATCATTCTGGTGATGGCAGGTTGCTACTCAGGGCTAGGGTCATACCTGCCTGGGCTACAAGATCAGAGAGCTCCTCCATGTCTCTTTTCATGTAGTCCAGGGAGGTATGTCTCAGGTCATTCACACCAACATGGACAATGACAGAGTCATATTTGTTACCTGTTATGGAGTGACCTGAGTGCATGCATTACGTGGCAGATCCTGGCACCTGATAGGCAGCTGACAGTAACTTTCTCCTTGTTTAGCCTGTAATTAAGACCAGTTGCCATAATGGTTAAGGTCTTCACCTCCAATGCACAAGGTACAAACTTCAATCCTGACCTCTGCCCAATGCCTGCTTGGGGTTTGCATGTTCTCCCTGTGTTTCTATGGGTTCTTCCCACCCCAAAAAAATGCTGAGTGTTTCCATCTCAAACTCACCAATGAATGGATCTGTGAGCAGCAGCACAGACTCTACAAGGTGCCCTATAGGGGGAAATGTTGTATTGGCCAACTGCTTTGGGCATCTACTCTGGTGAGGAGAATCCTCCAGATAGGATAACACAGATCACAGACTGCATGCCGTGGCATGACTAGCCACTTGATGATGTAAAATATGGCTCTAGGTGATTCGGTTATGTTGACTAATGTCAGTAAACTGGGCATGTGTAGTTACTGGTGATAAGTCGGTTGAGGACCCGTCCTACTCCAACCCACACCAGGGACCCATGCTAACAGTGTGTGGAGGGTGTATATACCCCTATTGGCCACCATAAACCTAGCAGCCCTGGGTCAATAAGCTACTGGCTGTCTGGTGTCAAGTTGCCCAGCCTGGGTTGCCTGAGATAGCTCTGTTGAGTGAAAGTTTGACGTAAAACCAATCAACCTGCCAAACATGACTTAGAATTGCTACACTCAGTCTAAGTTCACTGACAGGATGAAGTTTGGAAGTGGATGACATGATGGTACAGGGCAGGCATGGAGTTTGGAAGTGGATGACATGATGGTACAGAGCAGGCTGGACATCCTATGTATCCAAGAGACAAGCTGGAAAGGCAGTGCAGCAAAGCCACTTGGATTGGGATCCACAGTCTACTACTCTGGATCCCAAGACAAGTGGGAGGAGGACAGGCTAGAAATGGTGTGGGAACTGTGATGAGAGACAGGTTTCAGAAGGCGGTGAGGGATGTCATCAGAATTAGTGACAGACTCATGGCAATCAGACTCCATTGTAATGGTAGGGCAGTATTCATAATCTTAGCCAGTGCTCCACAATAGGGTTGCGATAGTGAGGGAAAGCGTACATTCATAGAGCACTTGCAGGACCTACAAGATAAAGCAGGACAACATGAACTGGTGTTGATAATGGGTGTCTTGAATGCACATATTGGGAGAGAACAGCATATAAGGACTGCCTGTGTCCACATGGGTGGGGCAACATGAATAAAGAAGGAGAGGCCATTCTAGACTTCTGTCTGGCAAATGGCTTGATAGTAACCAATACATGGCTCAGGAAAAGAGAAAGTCACAAGATCACATACAAGACTGGCCAACATGCAACTCAGGTAGACTGACTCCTATTAAGGAAAGGCCACTGGGGTAGAATCAGTGATTGCAAAGTCATTCCCAGTGAAACAGTTGGCCCACATTATAAACCACTGCTTTCCACAATCATCTACAAGCAGTGGTCAGAGAAGGCTCTAAGGTCAACAGAGACCAGGCTGAAGACCTGGAAAATGATCAAAGAGAAAGCACAACAGTTTAAGGAATTACTAAGGGCTCTAGCACCTCAAAAAGAGAAGGAAATAGGTGGCATTGAAGAAGAATGGCAGCACCTCAAAACAGCATGTGTGAGGACTACAGAACAGATATGTGGCTGAGCTCGGTATGGAAATAAGGTACATAAGGAAAGCTGGTGCAGGAATACAGAAGTCCAAGAAGTCATCAAAGAAAGAAAGAGTGAAGGAAAAAGTAGGAGGTAGAAAAGATGGAACATGCTAGGAAGGAATACTGGTTGGCTAACAAATAAGCTAACAAAGGAGTTGCAAGAGCAAAGAATAGGGCATCAGAGGTACTCTATCAGCTTCTGGAAAGTGACTCAGTACGTGGCACAAAGAAACTATATCAGGTTGCAAGACAAAGATGGAAAGATAAAGAAGATAGTCAGAAACCCTTCATAAGGGATGCCAGCAACAATCTGCTCAGCAGTCCACAGGACATCAAAGGCAGATGGAAGGAGTACTTCCAGCAGCTTCTAAATGAAAAAAAAAAAACATAAGCTGTACTGCCCCAGGCACAGACTATGATGAGTGAAGAAGAGGAGCCCAACCTAGAAGAAGTAAGAATAGTACTAAGGAAAATTAAGTCAGGGAAAGCAGCAGGCTCAGATGAGATGACAGCAGATATGATAAAAATGCTGGGTGAGATAGGGGAAAGATAGCTCCTGAGGGTACTCATAGCAGAGTGGAGAGAAAGGCATATTTCAAATGACTGGAAAATAAGCATACCGGTGCCAGTATACAAGAACAAAGGGGATATCCACATCTGTGGGTAGTACAGAGGTATCAAACTCCTGTCACACAGCATGAAAGTTTTGGACAGGATTATTGATAAAAGGATATGCAGAGTAGTAGAAAGTAAGATGGTAAATGAGCAGTTCAGATTCAGATCAGGATACAGCACAACTGACCCGATGTTTGCAGTGAGACTGATAGTTGAGAAGAAGTTGAGAAGTTCAGAAAAAGCAAGAGATGAGGAAATAGTCCAACTGGGCATTAAGCTCCTCAGCAGAGAAATTACCAAATTAATGATTCTTATCCAGACAGGCATTTAAAAGTTGGGAATTTATACCCAATGGAAAATTCGGAAGCCATGCACAGGCATTTCTATTCTTGACAGTCCCAGTATTACAGCTCTAGATACAGCGTTAACAGCAAATTGAGAAGCAGAGTTGATCATTTCTAAAAGACTGCATTTAATCTCTGAACTGGGGAAGTGACTCAAGGATTGCTGCATATTTGCAAAATTGGACAAGAGGTATTTTGATATAGAATTTGTCACTTTATTGTCCTAAAGCCCAAAGTACAGGATGTGTAAACATTTTTGCCAAATCTATCAAAGGCACAACTATCCTTGTCATTTGGGGTAGGACTGGTTGAATATTTTTTTAACTCTCTCTGCATCCAACAAAATAAAGGCAGGGTGTTCAGAAGGCTTCTTATAGAGAAAGCTGTGATATCTGGTACTCTGTTGTACCTATCAAGTTTTGTTGGCTAGGAGCTGAGTCTGGAAATAATGATGCTGTACAGAAGGCATCTTTTAAAGCACCTAAGATGGGGGGATGGCTACAGTTCTGGGAAGATCCATGCTAAGGGGCTCATAATACCTCTTTTGTGAATTAGACACCTCTTTCCCTTCTCATTTAAACAAATGTTTAATTTTCAAAATAGTATCCCCAAAGGAGATTTCCTCATTTGGGAATTTGAGGAAAGAATGTTTCCAGATTCTGATTCAGAGGCTGTGGGGGGGGAGACATTTGTGAGGCATAATCCAATCCTTCCTCGTCAGATTTAGAAATAATTTCTTCCTAAAAGGACAAAAGAACTTTCTTCCTCTTCACTGAAGTGAAGGAAGAGGAGGCAGGGAAACAGGGTTGAAAGGATTGGATAGCTTTGTATAAGTTCTGCACAAACTTTGACTAATCCTCCTGAGTCCATTTTTGAGAAGGCACAGTAGTAGGAGGAGACAAATGTTTTGTCTTCTGAGTGCACTCCTTTAGAGTATCCAGATGTATTGTTTTAGGTGATGACACCATAGGCTGGACCTCCATATGTGACCTGGCAGTGTCTTCCCTCACCAGTACTTAATGCAGGCTTCCTTCACCCTCAGAGAAAATAATACACATTTATTCCTTCCCAGCAGACTCTGCCAGGTGAATGGTCTGTTGGGATGTGCAAGGTTCCTAGCCCATCATGACTAGGTGAATGGTCTTTTGGGATGTGCAAGGTTCCCAGCCCATCGTGACCTCTGAAGGAGACACAATGGAGGGCCCAGGAGAAGCAGATAGATGGTCTGACAGTTGTATGAGGACATCAGTGGAGCCATCAGTCTAAGAACGTACAAGAAAGATGAGTGACCGTACACATACATCCACCTCTCTTTTTGACTTCTTTTTCTTCTTAGGCTGACAGGTAAGATCCACTGCTGCGCAACTGGATGGCATAGTCACTCAAAACAAGTCTCTCAGATGTCTATCTTCTAGAAATATTCTGAGGAAATTAAGCCTATTTCTGACTGCTTTAAGAGCAAAGAAACAACAGAAAGGACATACCCAAACATCGTGTTACACACCCAGACAGAAAGCACAACTAGAATAAGTATTTTATAAGGAATTTGTCTTCCACAAGCACACTTGTTCTTTCTGATAGATGTATAATATGATTTCCAATAAAGTTTTAAATAAGAAAAAAGGGCTCCCAATGAGGTACTTACCTCCCTGAAGTCTGAGTTGCTGAACCCGACCTCTGATACTACAAGCCACAAAGCTGATGAAAATCTGCATGAATGTACTAATGGCAAGAAGGTTCTGAATTCTGGCACATCTGTACATCCCACTTATACTTGCATATCCACTCATGGTAATAGTGGATGTACAGCAAGTGAAGTAGTAGCTTGAAGCTCTATAGACAGGTCAGATGTACAGTATCCTTGACAGGATATATCATATATTGTAATGGCTACTGCAACAGTGATCTAATGAATGTCACCGATTACATATTGCCATCACTGCCCCAATTTCCAAATTTACACCCACTTGTGTAAAACACTATGGCTACCTCCCATTACATATAAAGTTGGTGTGTGATCACTGTGGAACAATTTGACTTGTGCATAATTTTGAGGGGTGCCATCGCAAACATATGGCATTTATTTTTTCTGTACCATGCCTTGCAGAGAACTGACATTCCACACGAGTAATTCATTTTACATACATGATAACCCTTGGCATCATGGCTATGGACACCTCTACAGGCACCCAGTCTAGGAGCACAAGAAAGAGCTCCGCGAAGAGAATTAATTATTTCACTGTGTGTGTGTGTGTGTGTGTGTGTGTGTGTGTGTGTGTGTGTGTGTGTGTGTGTGTGTGTGTGTGTGTGTGTGCATGTGGGGCGGTGAGCCCATCTAAAGATATGATTCAGGTACTGGTGTAATTCCTGTGTGCCTTCTAGTACAGAAAGACTGCATGACATTTGTTACATGCCACATTCTGTATAATATGATCTTGCACACCTTGGTAACTACCTTGGTACAGATGGTTCCACTACAACATCAAGAAGATGATTAGCAGTACTATGCTCCATTAGTTCCACCATGACTACCTGTCCAGTCACAGTAGTAAATATAGGAATTACAGATGTGAGCATAGGTCATCGAGCATGTCTTTGGCTGAAAGTAAGTAGATATCACACAGCATGTTTGTGACAAAAAGCTGCACATCAACAGTGTTGTGAGAATGTGCAGAAGACAAACTGCATATAGGCAACCAAAAAAATGTGCCAAAGATTAAATAACCCAGGATTATTTTTTTCTGGACCACAATACCACAGAAAATTGACAACAACATGTGACACTGTTTGGATGAATGACAAATATCCTTGACAAACAATTCCACATAGACAGTTGTCTCACTGACAGTGGACACAGTGAATCTGCTAGTTCCCTAACTAGCAGAAATCCACCCAAATTATATCAGTTTCTGGCTAGCTGCAGAAGAAGATATTGCTTCCCATGGTGTCTACATAAGAGTGGGATGAACACCAGAAGCGGTATCCCTATGGCATGGAGAAGATGTATCTAGACTGACTTGAAGCCCATGTGGCAATGTTAGTGATGTTATAAATGAGTCTGCCACCTGTGATGCATAAATAAGATCCACATGTTAAGGTGTACAAAACAGTGATAATACAGACTGCATCATGATAGTGATCTATTGGCCAAGTTCACACAGAACATCAACAAGGTCAGGGAACAGGCCTGAAGTTTTGGGGCTGCCTGAGGTAGTGTGTATCTAGGTGAGAGTTGGATATACAGCTGATCCAAGGAAAACTTTTAACACTTGGGCTTCAAATTTCACTTCTTTGTCACTGATTGCTTTGCTTCATTGATTTGTATTTAATACATAACTGAGTAGCCTGGCCTGGATTTTCAATAAGACGTGGGCAACATTAGCCAAGCAAACAATTATCTGGCTCCCTGATGGAGTTTAGAAACAGAAAATAAGCTAGAGACATAATTTTATTTTCTTTCTTTGTGCCTGCACTTATATTGTTACCAATTTAGATGTGCCTTATTTGGTGTCTGTTCTGTTTTTGCAATTTAGTTACTGCTTTGATTTCCTGGTCTGAGAAATCTGTAAGCCTGAAGTTTGGTGACTGCCTAAGATTGTATGTATGTAGGTGACAGCTCAGTATAGTAAAAACTGCAAGAAAAACCCAGTCAAGCTACAGGTTTCACTGTGTGATACCTTAAACCTTTTGCAGTGGAGGCCCATGGGATATATGCAAATGAACCATTAAGGATATCAAGTGTTTCAGCGACATGGCCTCTGAATGTCCATGACTTTTTTACTTTTTAAGTCTTTATAGTTACATTCAGGTTTGACTTTATTGGCCTATTCCTAATGTAGTAGGATTTTTTACAATGCCTGAGTGGGATATTGTGTCAAAAGCCTTTCCCAGGTCTAAGTAGATGGTGTTTACCGTCTTGCCTTCATCTATTGCTTTGGTGATTTTTTTTTTCTAAAAAGTCCACTAGATTACATAAGCATAACTAATGTTTGGTGGTTTCCTATGGCCTTACTGATTAATTCCATGGTAAGTATTTCCATGGCTTTATGCAGGAGGCTGATCAAATTTATGGGTCAGTAGTTACCTGGATGGGTGGATGGCCATCCGTTGTGCAGGGGTATGACTGCTGCATCCTCCATTTACTTGGTATGAGCCACATTTGAAGGCTGAGGTTGAACAGTTGTTAAGGACATGGATAAATCATGCTTTGTGTTATTCAGGATAAATCCCCACTTCTTATATTAGATCACTTCTCAGTAAACTCAAACCAGGCTCCTCCTCTGCTGATAACTTACCTCCAATTGTTCTCAAACTAGCTGCTAAATCCATTACATATCCCATCTCCATACTAATAAACAGATTCATCCAAGAAACAATAGTTCCAGATATATGGAAGAAATTTTATATAATACCTTTGCATAAAGGAGTTAAATCTACTGACCCTTCAAACTTCAGGCCCATAGCCATACTTTCTTCCCTATCAAAGATTCTTGAAAAGTGTATTCACAAACAACTCCTTGACCATCTTCTACAAGAAAACATTATAACTACTACCCAATACGGCTTTTGCCTGAACCACAGTAATTCCATAGCACTAATATCCTTCACACAGACTATCTCTAGACTTCGGGACAACAATAAACTAGTCTCCTGTCTATTCCTTGACCTCTCAAAGTCTTTTCACACCATTTCTCACAACCTACTTCTTTCTAAATTATCCTACCTTCATCTCTCCAACTATGGCCTTTCTTGGTTCACTAGCTACCTCTCCAAACGACTTCAGTCTGTAAAGTGGCTTTCTGTATTCTCCCCCTTCCTTCCAGTCCAAACTGGGGTTCCCCAAGGCTCCATCATTGGACCCCTACTATTCAACATTTTCACTAACACCCTCTATACTTCCTGTCCTCACTCATCTCTAATACAATATGCTGATGATTCTACAATAATTTCCTCTACTGACAATCTCCCCCAACCTCCTCTCTCTTACCCAAGAATCTCTCTACTCAGTTGGAAAATGGCTTACACCCAACCAACTCTTACTTAACCCAAATAAAACAAAACTTCTCCTCTTCCTCCCTAAATCTCTCCAACATCTCAAACCTACATTCACTGTCTCCTCCCTCAACAACATGACTATTAAGGTAGAGCCCCACACCAAACTACTTGGTGTCATAACTGACCTACTAAAATTTGATCTTCACATTGCACAGTCTATTAAAAAACTCACAAGGACACAAGGACTCAAGGACTTTAAAAAGAAAATATGTTACCTGACCACTGTCCCTGCGAACAGGTTCTCTCTCAGTCCCCCACTTGCTGAATCCTTGGCCACTGAACGCATCTGCAGTGAAGAAACCAGCCATAAGGACTCAAGGGCTTTAAAAAGAAAATAATTTACTTGACCAGTGTCCCTGCGAATGGGTTCTCTCTCAGTCCCCCACTTGCTGAATCCTTGGCCATTGACTGCATCTGCAGTGAAGAAACCAGCCACAAGGACTCAAGGGCTTTAAAAAGAAAATAAGTTACTTGACTACTGTCCCTGAGAACAAGTTCTCTCTCAGTCCCCCACTTGCTGAATCCTTGGCCATTGACCGCATCTCCAGTGAAGAAACCAGCCACAAGGACTCAAGGGCCTTAAAAAGAAAATAAGTTACTGTAGGTGTCTAGCTACATTTCCCTCTTAGCCTGCTACTGTAGAAAGTACCTGGTCTAAAGCAGAAATAACTGGCTCTACCCATGGCTAGGGACAGCAGCTGCTCCCCACCCCCATCAGCTGTAAATACATTCCACAGGTAAACTTTTTCTTTTTAGTTATCAGTAAACCAAGATAAAGCTCTAGGCGAAAAAAGGTAACCCAGTAGATACACTGGAATTGCCCACTTGTAAAATAGAGGCAAAAAGGTACTTAAACTGCCACTTTTTGTCTGTTTCAAATTAGGTATCTACCCAGAAAGGACACAGCTGTGATCAGGTCTGTAGATTGTTTTCCCTACTAGATTCTCATAACTTCTAACGATTTGGCTATTTAGACACTTATGCTACAATCTTTAGACTGGGGTTCTAGCTCGCTCCGTTCGCTACACTCACTTCGCTCCCCTCCCTGCCCCCTATTCCAACCTGCCCCCAGTACCTCTACATTCATTCTTAGCCTTAACCCCATCCCTAATTACCACCAATCAGGCTACACCACTAGTCAACCCTCCCCCTACATCCAACACAATCATGCTACTACCTAATATAATAACAATCCTAACCTGCGTGGTTCTAGCTCACATAACATCCTACCAAGGCTCGACAGTCAAATGCCCCAACAACTTCCACTGTACTCTCTCAACACCCTCCCTCAAACATTTACACTATAACTACACAACCCCTGCCACCAAAAACATCCTCCCAATACACACACTCCATGACTAAACACATAACAAACTCAAAAATAAAATATCCCTAAGATACCATAAGCAATTTACTATGTATATAAAACATATCCTAAACACCATCTATAAACTAGCCCTCGCTGGAGACATCCATCCAAATCCTGGTCCTCCCAAATCCAACCCAACCACAAACCCTATTCCAAGCACCTCCCCCTCCACAACTCAACTCCTAGCCAACAAAAAAACAACAGACCTACTTATAATGTTCCTAAACATCAGAAGCATATGCAATAAAATCCAAGAACTACATGCCAGCATAAACATATATTCCCCAGATATTCTCTTCCTAACTGAAACCTGGCTCAAACCTCACATCAGAAGTGATGAAATACTTCCACCTGAATACAACATCCTTTGCACAGACAGATTGTCCAAAAAAAGAGGTGCTGTAGCATTGATATTTAAACACCACCTCAATGTTCAACTCCTAAACACATCTGCTCCTCACCACAACAATGAAGAAATCCTTTATGCCAATCTCAAACTAAACCCAATCCAAACAATCAATATCATAGGATGCTATTTCACACCAGGGCAAAATATTACACCCCTAGAAAATCTCTTAAGCTGGGCTGCTCTATTTCTACCCCAGGAAACCATCATTCTCGGTGACTTTAACATCAACTGGCTATCCTGTAATAACACTCTCCCAACCATTCACCTTAATCTCCATGGGTTCACTCAACTCATCCAATCCCCTACCCGAATCAACAAAAACCCTAACAATCGTACCTTACTTGACTGGATCCTAGTCAACAAAGCCCCTCATTCTTACCTAACTGGCTGTTTACCTGACAGTCTTATTGACCACTCCCCCACTTTCCTAATTCAGCATCACACAAACAGTCTCAAGCCCATTATCCACAGGCAAATACAGAACAAGTCCAACTTCAACCCAAACTCCTTCATCTCCTTCCTGCAAAAAATTAACTGGTCACCACTAAAACACCTCAACCTAGATGAGGCTGTTCACTTCTTCAACAGTACCTTCCTCTCCATCCTAAACACCCATGCTCCTGTAAGAAATGCCAAAGTCAGATCCAAGTGTGCCCCATGGTTACAAAAGACCACCAGAACCCTAATGAAATCCAGAGATAAGGCCTGGGAACACTGGTGACTAACAAAAAATAACTCAGATAGGCAATCATTCCTTGAACTGTGCAATAAAGCCAAAAAGCACATAAAATTAGACAAATCCCTCTACTATAAATCCACCCTAAACTCTACCAACCAAAACCCTAAGCAATTCTGGTGAATATTAACACTATCCACCACCCAGGGAAGGTTGATACCCCCCAGCCGTCCATTCCCCCCTCCTCCAGCAATACTGCTGAATCCTTCAACAACACTTAACTGAAATTATAACATCTCTAAGCAAACATTTCCTACAACTGCCCCCCCAACTCCTAACCCTAAACCCCCCACTCCTCTTTTCTTCTTCACCTCAGTACCTTCCTTCAACATAAAAAGACTATTGTCAAAACATAAACTCACCAAACTTGCAGCTGACAACCTCCCCTCTGAATACTTGAAAATTGCAGCTGATACACTAGCCTACCCAATTTCAATTCTAATCAACCATTCCATAACAGAAGGCTATGCTCCCTTGATATGGAAAATATCCCACATCATTCACCTCCACAAAGGCACCCCCTCCACCGACTTCTCCAATTAACCCCCCCCCCCATTGCTATCCTCTCCCCTCTCTCCAAAATACTTGAAAAATGTATCAACACCCAGGTCTCCAACTAACTCCTAACTAATAATTTCCTCTCCAAAACCCAACATGGTTTCAGGCCATATCATAGCACTACCTCTACTCTGCTCTCCTTCACCAGTACTATACTTCATTACAGAAACAATGGCATCTTCTCTACTAGCATATTTCTAGATCTCTCAAAGACCTTTCATGTGGTATCTCATGAGCTACTACTCTCTACTCTCCCCAACCTCTCCTTCTTACAATCAGCCTATAAATGGTTCCACAGCTATCTACACAGTAATCTGGGACAATAACCTATCAACTCACCTCCCAGTTACTCTCAGAGTTGCCCAAGGGTCTATCCTTGGCCCTCTGCTATTCTCACTTTTCACTAACAACCTGCATACTGCCACCACACAAGCATCTCTTATACAATACTCAGATGACTCTACTCTCATCTGCTCTGACCCCACTCTGCCAGAACTACAACAAATCACACAGGAATCATTCTCTTCTGTAGAAAGATGGCTATCCAATGCTCAGCTTCTACTCAACCCAAGTAAGATAAAACTTCTCCTGTTCCAACCTTCCAAAGTCACCCAAAACAACCCCCACTTCAACATTCTCACCAAAGACAATACCATCATCTCTCCATCAGAACACACAAAATTACTCTGTGTGGAAATAGACAGCAAACTTAGATTTTACACCCACATATCTCTCACAATAAAAAAAGTTCACAAGAAACTTGGTGCATTATATCAAAGCCGCCAATTCCTAACCAAGGCAGTTAGAATCTCCATAGACAATTCCCAGCTAATCTTCACCCTACTCTATGCATCCCCATTACTTGTCAACCTTAGACAGACAGACCTACACAAGCTGGATGCTTGTTACAACAAAATTGCTATATTTGCCACTGGAACCTCCTGCCACAGCCATCATTGTATCTCCCTTAAAGAACTAAACTGGCTAGAACTCCCACAACTCCTTCACTTTAATCAACTCACCCTCGCTCATAAACTTATTAACCACCCCCTTAACATCCCTTCCCTTCAAACCCTTCTCCAACCCTATCACTCCACTAGGCCCCTAAGATCAAGCAACAAAAATCAACTCACTGTTATCAAACCCAAAAACTCAGCAGGAGAAGCCATATTTTCATGTACCATATCTAAACTTTGGAACAATCTTCCACCCTCTATAACTACTCTACCTTCCAGCAGACTTTTCAAGACTGCGCTCAAATTCCACTTAAATTTGCACTGGCTTTGTCCTTGTTCTAACCCAGACTAACACCCCCACCCTTACCCCCCACCTAGACTCTTAACCCAACTATACTACCACCAGTACTAGCCACAGTCAGAATTAGCTAGTTGTCTTTACATACTTTAACATCTTGTCTGACAACTTTGTTACTAATATTATAAATGACAAGAAACTATCTTAACTTACAACATTTACTGTATATACTGTTGATAATCAATATCTTGTTATTGCATTCAAGCCAACAACCTGTAATGTTTACTATTGCTGCAACTTTGTATCTCTATTTATCATGTACATGATGTGGAGCTTTTCTCCCCGGGCATCCACTGAAAAAGGACCTGCGTGCAGTCGGAATTTCCCGGTAAACAAATGTAAATAAATAAATAAATAAAATGACATATAAAACTTGGCCTATTCTATAGAAACAAAAAATTCCTCACTAATAAAGCTAAACTCTCTCTGGCATAAGTCTATCTACTACTCTCCCTACTATATGCTGCCCCAAGCCTTAGTAACCTTCAATCTGATCTTTTAACTAAACTTGAACTCACATATTATAATATAGCCAGATCTGCAGCAAATTGTCCCTACTGCACACACCACTACCTATTTCTCAAACACCTACAGTGGCTAGAATTCCACCAACAACTCCTTCTGCCTCAGCTACACCTGACCCACTCCATTCTAAACCAACCCAACTCCTGTCCTGCTCTCTCTGTCCTCTTACCTCTCTATACTCCGAATTGTACTCTCTGTAGTTCTGACCAACACCTCCTGGAAACTTTACAAGCCCAATAAAATATGGGCAAACTTCTCTACAGTCACTCTGTTGCCATAGCTTTGGATAAACTGCCCCTACATGTAAGAACAATCACTAATACTAACTGTTTTAAAAACACTTTAAAAAACCACCTATTAAACTTATGGACCTATCCCTGCCATGACCCTACTTAATCTTCCTCTCCACACTATTACTATCTAACCCCTCCCTTACTTCTGTTCTCCCCCTTTTCTATTCTTATACTTGCTCTATAAAACTAATGACTACTACAGAGTGTCAGCATCAAAGTGATGTTTTATCCCTAACCTACTTAATATCATATATATCTATATCTATATCTATATATATTTATATATATATATATATATATATATATATATATATATATATATATATATATATATATATATATAATTACCTTCATATTGTCGGAAATGACAATATCGATCATGCATTTGGGCGAACCAAATGCACAAATTTTTAACTTTGATATTCTCAGAAGTTCAAAAATCAGCAAATTGAACAGCTTATTTTCTAACTAAAATGTCGAAGACACATTGTAATGTAGGGGGGCAAGCCCCCCTGCACCCCCCCACACCCCCCTACTTTAATATACTAACTCCAAGATCGCACTAAAGTGGGGAAAGGGATCATTTCCTGATCCCCGCTATAGTGCAATCCGCACCCACAATGTCGAATCTGCAGTGAGCGAATGCCAATGTGCATTCACCCATTACACATTCGGACACTTTTTTCCAAGATTTTGCCAATTGGAAAACCTCCTTTCTCATAAAGTGGATTCGAATGAGTGCATAATGCACTTATGAAGGTAAACCATATATATATATATATATATATATATATATATATATATATATATATATACACACACATATATATATATATATATATATATATATATGTATGGGTTCACTTCACAATGCTGAATTTCCAAAACATCAAATTTCATATATCAGAGACCATATGATCGAAGTTTCAGAATCTCGACATTGTGATTGGAGATCTGCATGCAGTGTGGAATGGGATATTTCCCTTTTCCTCAATGAAATGTGATCTTGGAATTGGTATATTTAAATAGCATGGGTGTGGGGGGGGGTGCAGGGGGGGCTTGCCCCCCTGCAATAATGGTGAGAAAGTTTTTTTTTTTTTGTGGATTTATTTTACAATGTCGAGGTTCCGAAACTTCAGTCATATGGTCTCAGCCATATGAAATTCTGTGTTTTGAAAATTCAGCATTGTGAAGTGAATATATATATATATATATATATATATATATATATATATATATATATATATAGACAGATGTAACCACCCATACAATTAAATTGTGAATATACATGGAATTACCTCTATGTGATTACTGTCATTTAATTTTATGTAAATATGCAAATAGCAATTGTATTGTATGTATGTATAGAAAAAAAATGTATATGATTTTTTATGTCATTTTATATCGTACTGTATTTTTGGAGCTTTTCTCCTTGGATCTCCACTGAAAAAGGGCATCTGCCCAGTCAGGCTAAACCGGTCAGCAAATGTCAAATAAATGAATAAATAAATAAATAATGTTGTCAGGACCCATATAAGCAGTATTTTGGCTTTTGAGAAAGCTTCCCGGACCTGGTCCTTTGTGACAACTATGATTGTACTGGTTTCTGATACTTCTTGTGAGATATTTTTGGGAGAGAGGGTAGTGAATTTTGAGCTGAATTTATTGGCCATATTATTGATACTGTGGTTCCAGCACGGATGTTTGATTTAGGTTTCACCCTGTGCTAGTTTCTACTGGGAACAACTACTTCTCTATAGTTGTTTACATGCTGATATAGGTTAGTGGTGTAATCTTCCACACAAGCTGTAGAATTGTATGGGTTTGGGGAGATTTGAACCTGCCATGGTATCACTTAGAAGTAGGAAGTTTGCCTTGGAGAAGTTTCTAAAAGTTCCAGAGACAGCGGAGGTGTCAGGTTTTAGTTTTATTTCAAATTAGACTGTTTTGTGCTTGGGCATGAAGCCGAGTGAGGATGTTACGTAATGGATGAAGCATTATTCCTCCATATTTGTGAGGGCAAGGTGAAGAATGTTGTTTCCCCTAGAGGGTACTTTGACTAATTGTGTCAGAGCACTTTGTTAAAAAAGTTTAACAATATCTGGGCTTGCACTCTCGTAGTAGTATATACTTCCCAGTCTATAATTGGGTTGTTGAAGTTGCCCAGGAAGATGGTATTAGTTTTATACTGATTGGTGATGCCAGTTCATATAAGTAGGCATTATGATATTCCTGGACCATACAGGACATTCTGTATCTTGATAGAACATGGTAACAGACTTTGCAGATGGAGAGTTGAACATAAAGAAGTTCTAGGGCATCATGCTGCTTTACCAATTTGATGTGACACTCTTTTGGATGAAGACCGAGACACATCCACCTTTTTCCTTCCTACAAAGTAGCTGGTCTAAATGTGTGAAAGGCATTATAGCACTGCACACCCGGAGTAGTCTCCACCATTTTAAACCACATCTTGTTCACTTTCTCAGACATTTACTTCCTCAGAGTGGAGGTGGGCTTATAAGGACTGGAATTTCTTGTTTAGGCTCCAAGCATTGATCAGCAGCATCTTCATATTTTGCTTTGCTTGTTTTGTTATGTTAATAGGTTTATCTGATTGGCATTGCCTAAAAAGGCACTATGGGGGCAGGCAATACTCAAAAGCCTACTAGGGACAAATACATACCATCCCTGGTGAAGCAGCATGGCCTGCCAATCATATCCTCCCAGGCTAACAAATATTGTACCTCCTTCCAATGACACTAAACACTAAACCAATTACTGAAGCCAGTTAATTTTTGCTCCTAGTGAGGCATCATCCTATATGAGTAATGGGTGGTAGTCAGACAGCATGGGACAATTCCTACATTGTCTAAACATAGCCATCTCATTTAAGCTGGTTACAGAAATTGTGAGAAAATGGTAGTCCACAATTTTGACATGTCTGTTTTTAGGGGAAGGAAGGTAGGTTCCTGCTGGGGCAGGTAGTTGGTTGTGATTCTGGAGTGCAGGAATGAAGGTACTTGCTACAGCAGGTAGTTTGGGGTGACTACTTACTTCTGGGGAGATAACTTACTTATCTTGGGCTTGGGTTTGGGCTTGGATGGATTACTATATTTGGCATGACTTATTGCAGTTTAGAGTGTCTTTATGCTCAGTGCAGTTCACAGTGGCCACATGTTTAGATGAGCGAAGTCAGTTTGGATAGACAGGCTTCTTATGGAAAAAAGGCTTGTGCACATATTCCCCACTGTCGAAAGAATCATAGAATGGTGTTGTGCTGAGCACAGCTCAGTCCAGGTTATAGGAGACAAGCTAATTCAGTCTACCAATCAAAAAAGGTGCAACCCTGAGCCAGTGGAGCTCTGGGACACAAATCCTGTAGCAAATCACAATACTCTCAGTACTATGAATCTAAACTACATGTCTGTGGTACCAGACCAGGCTAGAATTGAAGGAAATGTAACTTTTTATGTAAAAACGTGACAAAGGCAGAAAAAGCAGACACAAATGTATCAAAATGAATATTAATGTAAGTGCAGAGTAAATATGTAATAATAGTCAGAAAATGCATGCTTTTAACTTCTGATAAAAGTTGCAGTTTGGAACACATATCATGCAGTAAGTTACAAGACTCTTATTACCTCATTACTGTATGTCTGACTACAGGTCTATGGCACCAGACCAGGATGACATTACAAACAACTGCACATTTGATACAAAATGAGACAAGTGTCAGAAAATGCATAAATAAATGTATCAAAATGAAGAGACTGAAAGTGCAGCTTAAATATGTAATAAAAAGGGGCTAATTCAAGATTTACAGGCTAAGAGAATGACCTTCCCAGTTTGATCTGTCAGTGGCCAGTAAAATGAGCAGAGAAGATGAGAAAGAGTGGTGCTTCCAAGGCCAAATATACTGGAAATGAGACTGGGAGGCGCTTCAAGACCAAATATATAGTAGGGGTAGGCAGCGCAAAAGAAATTAAGTTTAAAAGCACAACAGGGGAAAGAATGGATGGGTGGGAAACAAAACACATTCAAATGATAAGTTAAATGCAGTTGTCTAAATGTACTTATTTGGATGGAAAATGGAGTCCAAATGTATGTCTAGTTTTAGCTTTAACAGAGCAGCAGCTTTCAAGAGTCTCAAAGACAATAGTGGCTGGTTGCTCATGCAATATAAATACCAGGGGAAATAATGGCTGGAAACAGTTAAACTCTAGCTAATAATATTTTGCATCCCAGAACTACAGAAATTTCCCCATTCTCACTGGGAACAATATCCACAACCTCAAGATAGCTTACACAGCTGGCCAAAACTGGCTGTTTGTTCTAAGTTTGAAAAGTAACTAAAGCACAACATTTAAATACAGCAGTGCTGATTAATCCACTTAAGAGTACAGAAAAATAGAAATGTGGCATGTAAAACTAATTCACTTTATTGCAGTAGCTTCAGACTCAGAGAAGAAATAGTAAAACTGCTGAAGAATGCCACATTTCTTGTGCTAGTCCTATGCTGGCATCAGCAGTCCTTATGCTGTTGTCACACTTTGCCCATATGGTGCAACATGCATAGCAGTTGTGAGTGCTCAGGTAGGTCATAGTAATCTCTATGCCTGAATTGCATGCTCATGGATGTAAATGACAAACACCTTAGGTGGTGAAAGGTAGAATCTCACTATCGCTACAGCTTATGTCCTTCCTATGTCTGCCATCTTGCTGGGCATTACTTCTGCATACTTCAAACCTATTGCAGAAATACAAAGTAAGATTATGACTGATTTCCAACAGCATGCAATGAGATAACACACACTATGCTGGGAGAGTTTTCAGGATGTTGAGCTTGTGCAGCAGTGTGATTGGCACCTTCTTGGAAAAATCACACTTTAGGAAGGTGAATCCAAAACCCCATTGTAATACACCATAGCAAAGGCCCTTAACTGAAGACATCAAGCATCACCAAGACTAGTAAGCTGTGTCACAAGAAATATGTGACCTGTGGTTGAAGAATTCCAATAGTCTACAGTACATGCAGGAGGCAGAATAGCAGAAAACCATACCTTCATTTAGTACATTCAAAGCACATCTGGCTTTCCAATAAACAGCACTGCTAGTCATCATACTAGATATAAGCCATGTAAACTTGTTTTTAAGATGAGGATGCAATTGTAGAAAATATAACAGCCCGGCCTCTATGGGATAGCAGGCTTCATGACTGCCAGAAACAATACATAGTTGGTAATGCTTATACAGTGTCAGTATACATTCCTGTGCATTTCAGGCAAGAAATAAATCCCTCATATGTGCTGATGGTAACATAGGGCTCTATGGGGATAGTATGAGTGCATGCAGCAGTTCACTCTATCCATAATTCTCAGTGGTGTGCTACTGGTAATCTCATGCACTTTCTGGGAAATATAAGTGTGTATAACAATGCCACCACATGGCATGACCAAATAGCATATAGCTGGTGAAATCTGGCACTGTCTGGGTCATACCAGTGCATGCCCCAGTGCTGCCTTATGATCCTTCTCAGTGGTGAGCACTGACAACTTCAGGCAATGTCTTGTTAATAGTGGTGTAGTGTATGCACCAGTACCTAACACACAACAGCTCTCAGTAGCACATAAATGGCAGCAATAGGTGTGCACCACATTATGAACTATCTTTACACATGTATACGCACAGTTTGTGTAGACACACTGAATGAAATCATACCCTGCTGAGAGTGTCTGGTGCCAGTGATGTGAATTATGATGCAGACTATGGTGAGCACCTTGTTATGGCCAATACTAATGCTGTCTTTTGAGTAAATGTTATAGTTTGACATTCTGCATGTTGCCATTTAATCACACAAATAATTGTGTGTAGTATCAGCTACTAACATCCCACTGTCATAAGTGGGTGATGTCACATATAAGGTTAATATTGCAACCATGTTTTTTTTTTTTTATTCCACCAGGCAGTTCATTGACAAGATGTTGTGATAGCTGTGGAACAGCCATGTTCCCTTTTTGTAAAAGTTGGCAGGTTCTACCAGAACACCCTGCGTATAGATAATTAATTCCATTTATATGGTTGGTTAGTTCCCCACTTAACCTCTCCACATTTAGCATGCTTTAATGAAGGAGAGTGAAATTGATAAGGAGGGCAAAACCTCACATACAAACAGAATTAACAGAAAAAAACAGACAAATTGTAACTTTCCAATAGATCACATTTTATGTTTACCTGTCTGGAAATGACTCCACCAACTGCTGACATCTGACAAATTAGGCTGCTGCTGTACCATTTTAACATGTAAACAGAAGACCTACAAAGATTCAGTGTTCTCCATTATTGCATCCACCTCCACCTGACAGGAATGGAGATGCTGTTCTGTGTTTTTTTATGGCTTGCTCAACAATTCCTCTTTTACCATCTTCTCCTCCTCTGCTGACTGCAGAGAAGGCCTTGCTGACAAAGGTCACTATGATGGCTTCTTTGAGCAAAAAAAGCTCAAAGTGATGATACTACAGGCCCAGCAGATTACTTGTGAGGTTGTAGGAGTCTTTTGCAGTTTGCTGTTCCATGTGTCAGTATTGCATTACAGCTATATTCTTATCAAGTGGCTCTGAACCATTCTTGGACATAGTGTTATTCTTGTATATGTGTCATGTATGTCATTTTGAGGAATTTTATTTTGTGTGTGTAACAGAGAGAGACTGCCACCCAGTACATCCTCTGTAGTTTCCTTTGTTGTGAGGCAGTGTGGTATATAAGCGGAACGCAGCTAGACCTTTGTATTGTAGTCTGTCATGACTGAGTTATTTTTTTGTATCTTACACAGCTTAAAACTATGCACCTGTTTTGTTTTTGTTTTTTTTTTTTGCACTTGCTGTTTCACTAGTTTTCTTGGCACTGGGTGCATTCATGTCTGTACTTTGTCTATCTCTGAGTACCATTATATAGCCTTACTGCATATAGTGTTGTTGCTCCTATCACACATGCTGCTGATGTGCCCTTCCCCACTATGTTAGACCTCCATGTTACATGCTCTCATGGGCACATGAACAAGTTGTGGTATATTGTTTCAGGTTTCTTCTTCTCTTGTATGGCCTGTGTGAGTAGTGTAGCTAGGGAGGGGTGAGAGGGTCAACTGCCCCAGGCACAAAGTGCTGGGGATGCAATAAGCCAATCGCAATCTCTCTTTAATGCAATACCGGCTTTTAAAAGCTGGTATTGTGTTTGCTGTCAGTGTAGCACTCTATGTGTGGTCTAGACTGTAGCAACTGCTTACTACATTGTAGTAAGCAGTTGCTACAGGTTAAAAGTAAAAAGAAGATTATTTTTAATGAGAAACCGAGCACTGTAGCACTCTGCACAGGTAGGGTATAAACTGTAGCAACTGCTTGTTGCATTTGTAGGAAACACTTTGCTACAGCTTAAAAGAAGAAATTAATATTTTAATAAAATATGTTGAAGGAAGGTTAGGGGCATGGAACAGAAATGGGACCTGAATGGCTGCGGCAGGAGCGGAGGGCATGTTGTGAATCTGGCTACCTGGATGGTGTGTCAGTAGAAGGAATGGACATTTTTTTCAGTGGAAGATCTAACTGTAATGAGCCAATTGTTTACAATGTTTTCTTTTGTTCTTCACTTGAAGAGCTGAGGGGGTGGGACGCTGGTTCATAGTACCAACATAGGGCACTGACTGAACCAGCTATGCTCATCTGTCATTGGCCATTTCTATGCCTTTGTTTATACTGCTTAATGCTACTGAGGCCACTGTATATCTTCTTCACAGTGTGTTGCTTCCCCTCACAATTTAAGGATACTGTGATCAAGACAAGGCTGAGCACTGTTGGTGCACGAGTTCCTCTTATATGTATCTGCTATAGTGTCCAGTGTTGCTTGGAACTTCATCTGTTGGAACTGCTTCATTGTTTGTGTTGTTCATGGTGTGCTGTTTAAATAATTACTATGTACAATACTGTCTTTGAATCATGGTCTCCGCCATTACCACATGAGTTACTCAAATGTGCAGTAATGCCCAACTCATTAATATCCCACACTGACAATAAAGGTGAAACTCCATTTTCCTTTAGATGTGGCATCTTTATAGCTGATTATATTTGTAAAGAAGGCACAGAGTACAATGTCTCCTGTGTGGACATAGTACAAAGCTTTGCTCTCCTCACAGAAAAACTTAAAGTCAAATTTTGTTTCAAAGAAATAGTTTCATTCAAAAACTGAATTTGACCAACAAGACATCAAAAGGACATCCTAATCCCTATCTCCAGAGATAAAATGGTGCATACTACACCCCAATGATTTTGAATCAGGATGTATGCTAGAAACTGTTAATATGGTATTTTGAGAATATGGTAACATTTATTGCAACTATTTTATTTATTACATTTGCATTAAATGATAATACAGGTTCTTGCAAATGTATAGTTTTTTAGCATTTCAGTGATCATTGCAAATAAGTGTGAAGGTATTATTACTAAATTTACAAATAACATAGTATTGCAAATGTGTAAAAAAAATTATATTTGCATAACTATTGCATATAATGTATTGGTGTGCATCTCTGACATTTTGCTGTTGCATGTTTATTATTACAAATCTGTCACATTTTTGCAGAAATATTGCAAATGACACACTGTTATATATGTCCATGATTACAGTTCAATAACATTTTGTAATAATAGAATTCCATTCAAAATAGCCAAATGAACAGCAAGTCTTGAAGAAAATATTCACCATATAAACAATTTCAGAGAAAAGTTTGCATTTTTAGATGCATTGCTCTAAAAAGAAAAGGAAGTTGTTGGGGGGCATATATGATACAAATGTAAATCATACAGGTAGAAATGAAAATGAACTGACACAATGGATGGAGCGACTCTCCCCCTCTTTGGCCAGAGCACCTTCAATGGACCAACACTCAAGAAAGATATCCCACAAGTTGTAATAACACTAAGAATAAAGAGGGCAAAAGTAGAGACATTGGATAGAGTGTTTAACTCACAGCAAATAGTTACAGAATCTAGTGACCAAACATCACACGAACATTCAGGATATGCAATAATCAGTTGCAGATATCACTCTAAGGTTATAACAGGAAGAAATTGAAACAACTTTCTTAATCAGTCAGAATCAGTCAGTGTTAGAAAAAAAATTTAGAAAACAGATCAAAGTAATCAGAGTTATGGATATACAAAATGTTCAGAGTTATTAATATACAGAATGCATAACGTATTGAAAGAATAAATATGGTTTCATGTGTGATATCATAAGGTGAATCAAGGCCCGTACATCCTGTAACATTAAATAGGTACACAGGTCATTATTCTTCAAGCCAATGGTTGCTCCACAGCTTCCAATTCACATTTAGACAAATAAACAGTACTAAAAATATCATGCACTCAAACTCTAGTTAAGGCTATGGCCTCAAGTAAGATGGGGGCAACAGTTTCTCAAATATAACTTAGGAAAAATAGGGGAATATGTTTGCCACTTTTCCCTGTTACAGCATCAGAGAAACCACAAATAAACCACCGACCAATATTACAATGAAAAATTAGAAATCCAAAAGTTTTTAATAAACCAGTGAAACAGCTTATATATAATCAGCAACTGTCACTTCTGATTTCAAGATTGTTAATAGCAGAAATACTATCAAAAAGAATAGACAAATAATATTCAAGAAAACAATTAATTATGCATCTAGTGGAAAAGTAAACATATACATGACTAAACTGAAGTATTTCCTTTCACTAATAATTCCACTGAACTATTTTTTGTCATAAGGGATAAAATAGTAAAACTAATTCATACCTGCAAAGCTAAGGTGCAAGATGAATAAGGTCACTCCAGGAATCAGTGAAAAATATGAACAAGGAAGGAGGGAAGTTAAAGAAGGCCAAAAGTGGATAACACAGATCTATTGCTATGGTAAGAACATAACTTTTGTATCTGATGTTTCTTCCGATAGTTCCTCAATGGATGAGACAAAGTCCCTATCTACTATAACAACTGGGAGGTCTCAATGAAGGATATTCTGCAGCACAGCCAAACCAAAGGAGGCTCTTGACTTTGTTATAGTGTGAAATTAAGGTATGGATCTTGGACCAAGTAACAGCAGCACATATGTCATCAAGTCTGGAGAAGAGAAGAAGCTACAGATCTCATTGAGTGAGCCTTTGGAGTTAGGATAATGACAAGCCCTTTTCTTTGTAGACATGAGAGATACAGTCTGAAAGCCAATGGGAGAGCATTACCTTCGACACTCCCTGACCCATCTGGGCTGAAGAAATAGACAAATAACTGATTAGTCTTTCTAATTATCAAAAAATGTTTTATTGTATCCTTTGGGAAGTCATCTACCCCAGTTCTACCACACTGACAATACGTTCCCTAAGAGCTCAGGATTTGGGAACTTGTGTGGACAGTGACCTCACCTTTAATCAACATGTGTTCATCATTGTAAGAAAGTCCTTCTGTATCGCAGAGTTTATAAACAAAGGGACTGTGTGTAGATCTATGGATGTCATTGCCCCCCTTTACTCAGCCCTCATTAGGAAAATCATTGAATATAATGCCTCCTTTGGCTTGTATCTGTCCACACACATGTAACAACTAGATGGTCCACAGAGATACCGTATTAAAAGAATACAAGGCATAAAGAACAAGTCTTACATGGACTGACTCAAAGCCCTGTCACTATACTAAGTATCCTGCAGACTGCTAAGAGGTGACCTGTGTCTGGCATACAAGGCATCCTCTGACCCAGTACTGATGGATTTACTGCACATCAGCATGTCAAGTGGCATTAGAAATATTCAGTCTAGGGATCTAAACGTCTTCTACAACATCAACAGAACAGAACAGTTTGGAAGGACATGCATATCTCTCAGAGGATACTGCTGCCCTGGAACAGACTCCTCATCCACATAAAACTAAGTTAATCCCTGTCCATATTCAAGCACAACTTAGATCTTTGGATAAAAAACAGAAGATTTACCCCAGGACTGATGCCTGTACTACTAATGGACAGAGGCAACTCCTAAATGCTTTAACCCATGCATGCATCCTGTCAAATTATCTGTGGTATGATCCCATTTATTCTCATTGGGTTAATATAGGTATCTACCATGGGATGGGTAAGACCAATCTCTAACCAAATGGGGTAGGTTAATTCAAGCACAAAAAGGGAAAATGGCAAGATTTAAAAAAGGCCTTCAAGGGCAACTAATCCAGTACTCAACTATGAAGCTATGTATTCATGATTGTTTTAGTTTGATGTAAATAGAAACAAAGCTGACAGAGCACATCTGGCAAGTGTTGCTTGCATTCTCTTATCTAAGAAATTTGCAAAGAATACTGGAAGACTGATTGATTGTTAAATGATTCAGAATCCACCTTAAAAAGTAAAGAGGGGTTAGTTCTAAAAGATATCCTAGTTTTGTAGAAGATTAAATAGGAGGGTTTTGAAGATAATGCATGGAGCTCTGAAATTCTCCTGGCACAGGTGATGGCCACCAAAAATAAAGTTTTCCATGAAAACAGTTTCAACTTGGGCTGTAGGTTCAAAAGGGGAGGGGGGCAGTCAAGGTCTGCAACAGCATAGCAATGTTTCAAGGAGCTACCAGTTCTCTGAGGGAAGGGCAAAGAAAACAAGTTACCCCTGAGAAAATCTTTGGATATCCTAAGAAATGCAATGGGGATGTGATCTTCCCCTATAAGAAAAGAAGATGTAATGGCAAGCTGTGCCCTCTTAGTGGAGTAACTGAATCTGTCATGAAAGAAAGATGCCGGAAAATCTAGAATGGCTGGGAGAGGTGCTGAGAAGGAATTGTTGGAGGCTCAGATGGAGAACCTTTTCCACTTATTTTAACAGATCTTCCTGGTGAAGGGTCACTGAGAAAAGGTCAAAATGTGAATGACTGGAGAAGAAAGCTTGGACTACCTTAGCCATCACTGGAATTGCAGAAACTATGCTTTTAGTTTGAGGGATTGACTGTCTGGGTAAGGTGACCCAGGCAGGTGAGACAGGAGATGTGCAGCTGAGCCCAGCACCCACGGAGGGTGTATTAGATGATGCCAGAGGAATGCAAATCATACCTTTCGAGGCCAGTAAGGTGCAATGAGGATCACTGCTGTCTTTCTTGCCAGCACCTTCTGGAGGAATTTGGTTATCAGAGGGGTTGGTGGAAATGCATATAGGAGTCCAGAGGTCCAATTCTAGATCACAGCATCCCTTAGTGACTCCCCCTACAGGGGGATCAGGGCAAAGTGCCTGCTGCACTTGATGTTGTATGGGGATCCAAAATAATCACAACAAGGTTGACCCCATCAGTTGAAAATTCAATCTGCTACTTCTGGATTGAGGGACCACTCAAGAAGCAGGAAGGTAGACCTGCTCAACCTAAAAGAATACAAGGCATAAAGAACAAGTCCTACATGGACTGACTCAAAGCCCTGTCACTATACTCAGTATCCTGTAGACTGCTAAGAGGTGACATGTGTCATAGGTTCATAGGTCCATAGGTAGGTACTAGGCTATCGGCCCAAGGGCCTATGTAAGCCTAGCCAACAAGGTTTCCTGGCTTACGCCACCCAAGAAAATTATTTTCCTGTGCCACTGTCAAGCAATGACACAGAAGTGATCCCCAGGGTGTATTTCCTATTTCTCATCCACTCATCAAAATTTCTTGAAGAGTGCTAATGAAGAACTTTGCTTGACATAGATGGGTAGCATGTTCCAGAGTATAGGAAGTCTCTGGGACAGGAATCTATCCCTCCAGCATGTCCTGTTTATTGTGCTGACAAGGTTTAGGCCCCTAGAGTGTGTAACTCGAAGGGATTGGGATTTCTTTAGGTGTAGCATGTCAAACAGCTCTGGATTTTACATAGCTTTATATGTTAGACAGAGATCACCTCAGAGTAGGCGATATGCTACGGAGTAAAGCTGGAGTTTTTTGAAGTGGTCAGTGTACGGCATTTCTTTGAGGCCAGTAATCCTCTTTGTGAGGTACTGCTGTGGCCTTTAAAGCTGCTGCAGATGTCTTGTAAGGTACATTCCAAAAGGGGCGTTGTACTCTATAATGGGTCTAATGAGTGTTAAGTAGAGGGGAACAATGATCTCTTTTTTCCTGGATGAGAACCCTTTTATGATGAGGTGTGCCACGTAGAAGGACTTCCTGACTACTGTGGCAATTTGACTATCAAAGGAGAGACTATTGTCCTCCTGAGTCCCAAGGTCTCTTATCACACATTTGGTGTTAAGTAGATTGCTGCCTATGTGGTAGTTCATGGGAATAGAGTTTTTACCAAAGAGGATGACACTGCATTTTCTGGCACTGAGCTTGAGGCCATGGCTCTGACACCAGGCATCTGTCTCAGTGAGGCCCTTCTGTAGGATGTCCACATCATTTGGGGACTTGACTATGGCTCCTAGTTTGCAGTCATCTGCAAACTTCGTTAGCCAGAGGCCTTCTGTGTTAGCCTGTACTTCAGAGAAGTAAAGAAGGAGATACCAAACAGGAGAGGTCCCAGGACTGAACCCTGTGGTACTCCACTTGTCACTGGTTTGAGGTCAGATTTAGCGTCTGCAACTATTACAGTGTGGGTTCTGTCAGTGAGCCAGTTGGCAACCCATCTTGTGACGTAGGGATTTATACCTAGTTTAGTGAGTTTAGCTATAATTCCAGAATGGGGGATGGTGTTGAAAGCCTTGGTGAGGTCAAGATAGGCTGTGTGAATCACCTTACCCTCATCTAGGGCTTTGGTGACTGCCTCAAAGAAGTCGATCAACTTCAGGAGGCATGATCTGCCTTTCACAAACCCGAACTGGGTGGGATCCAGAGTTTGGAGGTTACCAATGTCTTTGTTTATGAGTTCCATGATGATACGTTCCATGGCCTTGCAGACCTGGCTCATCAGGCTAATAGGGTGATAGTTCCAGGGATCAGTGGTGGCTCCCCCTTTGTGTAGTGGGATAACTGTTGCTGTGCACCATTCAGTGGGCACAAAGCCTGATGTGAGGCTATTATTGAACATGGTGCTTAGGTGGGGAGCCAGTTCATTCTGAAGTTCATGTAAAATGCAGCCTGGGATGTTGTCCGGTCCCATGGATGCTGTGTTTTTGGCTTTATAGAGTGCAGCTTTTAACTGCATAGTTGTGATTACAGGGACTCTGCATTCTTCCTGTATAGATATAGGCCTTTTAGGGGGTGGGGGTGGGGGTAAAGTTGGCATTGAACCTATCTGCCAGGATGTCGGCAATATCAGTTGGTAAAGTAATTTTCATGCCATTGTGCTGTAACTCAGAGCAGATCTGGGTGTTGCCATCGAGATTCTTGACATAGCTATAGAATGCTTTGTGGTTGTCCTTAGAATTAGTGGTGATTTTGTTTTTGTAGCTAGCTTTGGAGGAATTTCTAATGGATCTCAGCTTCTTACTGAGGCTGACCAGGGAGCTCCTCCACTCATGGAATTTTACTCTCTTTTGCAACAGTTTCTTCCTTCTGTTGTACAGTTTGTTTATGGCAGGGGACCACCAGATTTGCTTCCTTTTTTAGGAGGATAGCATCCTGGTTCTATTTGGGATAACACGATCCATGCACTCGTGTAAGTGCTTATAGAGTGCATTTGTGTAGGATTCAGCAGTTGTAACTGTATTGTCCATCTGCATGGGTGTCATGAAGTTCACCACTTCTATCTTAAGAAGCATGAAGTTGGCTTTGGAGAAATTGTTTACTGTGGTTTCCTTAATGGGGGGTGGGGGCGGGATGTGGATATCAAGGGTGATTAGCTTATGGTTGGATCAGACCAACGAGGAGTTGACTTCAGGTGTGGAACACCGGTCACTCATGTTGGTAATGACTAGATCTAGGATATTGTTGCCCCTGGTGGGGGTGTGGATAAGTTGATCCAGGGCATTGGAGTTTATGAATTCCAGAAAGCGTTGAGCTAAGGAGTTGGTACATGAGTAGTTTTCTCAGTTAATGGTGGGGTAGTTGAAGTCACCCATTATTAGGGTGTTTGGTTGAACCCAAACATTTTCCAGTACATCAAGAAAAGAGGAGTGGGAATCCTGGGGCATGGTGGAGGATGTGTAGCAAGCTACAATTTGGATTGCTGTTTTGCCCAGAGTTAGTTGCACTTGGATAATCTCAGATGCCTTATGCTGAGCAACTAGCCTGGAGGTGTAGATATCCTTAATGCATATGGACACACCTCCGCCTTTGGTGTTTTGGTCCAGGTTACATGGCTGAAAAGTGTGGTATGAGTTATAGCCTGGTAGTGCAGGGGTGCTCTCTGGAGCCTTGAACCAGGTCTCAGCCACTGCACAGATATCGATGTTCTCCATTTTAAGGAGTGCCTCGAGTGAGTGCATTTTGAGATTTAGACTTCTAGCATTGAGTAGCATTATCCTCAGGTTTTGCTTGCCTGTTCCCGTTACAGTGGTGAAATTGTCATTTGAACCTTGCCTAAAAAGGCACTATAGGGGCGTCAAAAGCCTTAGCCAGTATCCGGAATCCCAGGGGCGACAGGTGCAGGCCATCTCTGGCAAAGCATTGTGGTCTGTCGACCATGTCATCCCAAGCAGACAGATACTGGATCCCCTTAGAATGACACCAGAAGCTTAGCCAATTGTTGAAGTCAATCATTTTCTCCTTGTACTGCGGAATTATTCTGGGCAATAGCAGAATGCTACTCTGGGCTAGGGTCATACCTGCCTGGGCTACAAGATCAAAGAGCTCTTCCATGTCTCTTTTCATGTAGTCCAGGGAGGTACGTCTCAGGTCATTCACACCAACATGGGGAATGACAGAGTCATATTTGTACTTGTTGTGGAGTGACCTGAGTGCGTGGGTTATGTGGTGGATCCTGGCACCCGACAGGCAGCTGACAGTGACCTTCTTGCTTAGCCTGGTGAGTGGGACATCAGTGTGCCTGACTATAGTCACCTATTACTAGTGTGTTGGGTACGTTGTTTTGCCTTATTGGCTATGGTTGAGAGGACACAGAGTCTGTGGGCTACGTGTCATTTGGGTTGTGTTGGGGGATGGAGGTTGCTCGTGTTTCTGCTTTGGAGGTCTCTGTTGCTTAGACAGATTATTATTGAGAGCCTCCGCAAATGTTTTTGTGTTGCTATGTGTGGATTTTGGTGGTGTAGATTTAGTGAGACTATGTCATGAGTGTGGTGTGGTGCAAATGTTTACCTTCTCCTCTTGACTATCAAGTTCAGTCTTGGTTGGAGAAAGCATGCAGGCATACAAGGCATCCTCCAACCCAGTACTGATGGATTTACTGCACATCAGCATGTCAAATGGCATTAGAAATATTCAGTCTAGGGATCTAAACATCTTCTACAACATCAACAGAACAGAAGGCATAGCTCTCAGAGGATACTGCTGCCCTGGAACAGACTCCCCATCCACATAAAACTAAGTTAATCCCTGTGTATATTCAAGCACAACTTAGATCTTTGGATGAAAAACAGAGGATTTACCCCAGAGTGACACCTGTACTACTAATGGACAGAGGCAATTCCTAAATGCTTTAACCCATGCATGCATCCTGTCAAATTATCTATGGTATGATCCCATTTATTCTCATTGGGTTAATATAGGTATCTACCATGGGATGGGTAAGACCAATCTCTAACCAAATGGGGTAGGTTAATTCAAGCACAAAAAGGGAAAATGGCAAGATTTAAAAAGGCCTTCAAGGGCAACTAATCCAGTACTCAGCTATGAAGCTATGTATTCATGATTGTTTTAGTTTGATGTAAATAGAAACAAAGCTGACAGAGCACATCTGGCAAGTGTTGCTTGCATTCTCTTATCTAAGAAATTTGCAAAGAATACTGTAAGACTGATTGATTGTTAAATGATTCAGAATCCACCTTAAAAAGTAAAGAGGGGTTAGTTCTAAAAGATATCCTAGTTTTGTAGAAGATTAAATAGGAGGGTTTTGAAGATAATGCATGGAGCTCCGAAATTCTCCTGGCACAGGTGATGGCCACCAAAAATAAAGTTTTCCATGAAAAAAGTTTCAACTTTGGCTGTAGGTTCGGGGGGGGGCATTCAAGGTCTGGAACAGCATAGCAATGTTTCAAAGAGCTACCAGTTCTCTGAGTGAAGGGCAAAGAAAACAAGTTACCCTTGAGAAAATCTTTGGAGAACCTAAGAAATGCAATGGAAATGTGATCTTCCCCTATAAGAAAAGAAGATGTAATGGCAAGCTGTGCTCCCTTAGTGGAGTAACTGGATCTGTCATGAAAGAAAGATGCTGGAAAATCCAGAATGGCTCGGAGAGGTGCTGAGAAGGAATTGTTGGAGGCTCAGATGGAGAACCTTTTCCACTTACTTTAACAGATCTTCCTGGTGAAGGGTCGCTGAGAAGAGGTCAAAATGTGAATGACTAGAGAAGAAAGCTTGGACTACCTAGCCATCACTGGAATTGCAGAAACTATGCTTTGAGGTTGAGGGATTGACTATCTGGGTGATGTGACCCGGGCAGGTGAGATAGGAGATGTGTAGCTGAGCCCAGCACCCACAGAGGGTGTACTAGATGAGGCCAGAGCTATGCAAATCATACATGTCGAGGTCAGTAAGGTGCAATGAGGATCACTGCTGTCTTTCTTGCCAGCACCTTCTGGAGGAATTTTCTTATCAGAGGGGTTGGTGGAAATGCATATAGGAGCCCAGAGGGCCAATTCTGGATCACAGTATCCCTTAGTGACTCCCCCTACAGGGGGATCAGGGCAAAGTGCCTGCTGCATTTGATGTTGTAGGAGGATCCAAAATAATCACAACAAGGTTGACCCCATCGGTTGAAAATTCAATCTGCTACTTCTGGATTGAGGGACCACTCATGATGCAGGAAGGTAGACCTGCTCAACGTGTCTGCTAGAACACTGGACCTTCTTGGAATGTTTGTTGCTATACGAAAGCAGTGAGAAGACATCATCCATTGCCAGACTCTCATGGCCTCTTGACATAAACTGTAAGATCATGATCTTCCCTGCCTGTTGATGTATCACACCGCTGACATGTTGTCCATTTGGATAAATACCACACCCAAGGGGAAAACATTGTGAAAAACCTGCAACACTTAGAAGGACAGCTCTAATCTCCAAAATATTGATGTGAAGACTGGCCTCTGTCAGAGACTACATGCTTTGGACTGTTTTTCCCAAGAAATGTACCCTCCCAAACACCAAGTGAGAAGCAGCCATAGATATCTTGGCTCGAGGTGTAGATAGCACAAGTGAGTGCCCCTGAGACACAACCAGTGAATCCATCCATTACTGGATGTGGGACCTGCAGATCTTTGTGAGCTACACTTGAAAGCACATGGGTTGACAGCTGACAGACCATTGGACTGAGAGGGTCCACTGGAGAACTCAAATATGATATCTGGCCAGGGGTATCAAAGTGATTGCTACTGCTATAGAAATTAGGAGGTATAGAATTAGTCTTGCTGGGGGTTTCTGACAAGAGATCATGGCTAAAGCTTGCCTGCGAATCATTGAAATGCTAGATTGAGGAAGTTCGGTGCAAAATTTCTCCAATTAATTCAAAGGTCTGAACAGGTTAAAGCCTGGACTTTGCTGTATTCTCAGTGATGCCCACAGCTGAACAAAGCAGGAGCGAGGAGTCTTTGGTCTGAACAAGCAGATCTCTGGAGGAGGTGGGTGATGAACCAGTCGCCCAGATACGGAAACACCTGGAACACTTGCAATCTGAGGTGAGCTGCAACCACTGCCATACACTTAGTGAAAACCTGGGAGGCTGGGGTTAGACCAAAAGACAGGGCTCTGAATTGGAAATGACTAGCTCCCAACCAGAAGTGAAGAAACCTGCTGAATTGTCTATTCATCTTTATGTGGTAGTATGCATCATGGAGGTCTACTGAGCACACGCAGTCACCCTTTCTTAATAATGGAATCATAGACTGTACCACGACCATCTGGAATTTCATTTATATTACAAACTTGTTTAGATGACTTAGGTTCAAGACTGGCCTTAGGTCTCCATTCTTCTTTGGCACTAAAAAGAATCTTGTGTAAATTCTGGATCATCTCGGGTCTGGTGAGGCCTCTTGGATGATTAGATTTTTTACAAGCTTTCTTATATCTGAAGCAGCTGCTTCCCTTTGCAAGGGTGGAACATTGGGAAGTTTCTTTGAAAATGTAAGGGGAGTAAAGAAAGGGAATGAAGTATCCTCTGGTTATTATTGTCTGGACACAGACCTCTTGAGTGATGAATGCCCAGGCTGATGTGTGCAGCGAAAAGCACCCCTGACTGCCTCCAGAGAGTGGCAGTCAGGCAAATGTTCAGGAGTACTGGTAGGGCCTTTTGGAGAAGGGACACCAAAAGCCCTGGTTCTGTGGACCACCTCTGCCATGGGGGAGGAGTCTCTGTACAGACGTATCAGGAACAAACCCTTGTGACTTACAGAAGCAAAGTTTCTTTATGTCCTTTTAGTTTCCCAAAAAGGACCTCTGGGGGGTAGAAAATCAGATTCCTACAGCAGACAGAGTCTTACCATCTACTCCTGGAAGCATTTCCTTCACTTGTAGACTAAAGAATGTCAATCCTTCACAGGGGGCATTGTTGAAGGATGTCTGGAAATGCTCTGCAAAATAACAAAGTCTCATCCAGGCAAACATGTCTCCTAACAGTTATGCCGGTGCCCACTGCTCTATAAGCACCTTCCTTGGCATTGGAAATAAGACACATTGAGACAATAGATAAGGACTGGAACACAGGCAACTGTGAGTTGACAGATTTCCTCTGCTCAATGGATAGGGACCCTGAGACAGATTTGGACAACTCTTTGATTAACTCTCTCTGGAAGCATGTGACATGTCCCAAGTATTTTAGTGACCTGAGAGTGAAGAACACTGAAGAGTAGACTCATTTTCTGAATCTGAACAATGCACAAAACTCTCTGATAGGTAAATGGACAGTTGAACATTCTTCTGCAGGTTACTTCTTGGTTCCTGCAGCCACCACCACTGAATTCATGGCTGGACCCTTGCTCGAATAAGGACGGTTGTTTGGCAACACTAAAAATTTGTTGGGTTTACATAGGATTAGCTTGGCTACATCTGGCTCCTTCCATGCCTGCTTTGAGATTAGGTCTACCATCTCTCTATTGGGATGTTCCAAAAAGAACTTGGAAGCCAGTATGGGTTCCTCAACAAGAGTGGTCTCAAGGATTTTGGAAGCTGGCTATCTAAATGGGATAGGATAAACAGGCTCAGGACTCAGAGAAATCCTGTGGGGGGAGAGCTGGACCTGAGCTTGAAAGGGATGTCTGCTCTTCGAAATACTCAAAGGCTGAGTGAGAGATGGAAGCAGGGACCCAAAGAGAAGAAGCCAAGGCCCCCAAAGAAGACTTGTCTCGGGGAGCCATCTGACTCAGCTTCGAACCTGACATTGGAGCCAAGCTAACACCAGAGCCAAGCTGTCTAACACTAAAGCTACAATGACTCTGAAGGTCTTGGCATTGAATCATCTCCCCCAGACTCAACACCAACAACTCATCCTCAAGATTTGGTAGGATCTGAAGTTTTCAGAGCTGAACAGATCAATGACACTGTTGGAGTTGAAGAAGACCATGCCTTCAGACCCTATGAAAACATATCCCAGAGGGAACTCAGATCGAACTTCCCCAATTCAGCAGGATGGAAAGGGGTGGAGCAATAAGTTTAGGAGGACAAGTGGCCAATTCTCCAGCCTTGGCAGGGTCTAGAACCAGGATTTGGGTCCTGAGGAATTTCCTCATCATCCTGTCCACATCAGCCTCATGAAAGCCTCCTGGAGGACCTAACACAGCAGAGAAATGAAGCAGAGGAGGAAGGCCTAGAGAGCTGATGAAAATATCTCTCCTGTTGAATGAGAGATCTCAGTCTGGACGATACTGACCCCTGAGAAAAACAGGACTCTGGTCAAGACAGAGAACTGGATCTGATGAGGATTGGTTCTGATGTAAGGACTGGATCTGAACCTTTTGACAGGTTGGGAGCCAAAGCCGAAGATGGAGAATCATCTGAAAACCATTTCTTTGATTCTTTGATTTTTTTCCTTCAGTCTCTCTCTCTTTTTCTTTTGTTTTATCACCTTTAGTACACGCAGCTTGTTTCTTGGAGAGAGGAGATGCAAAAGAAGAAGCAGGAGAGTGAGATGGGTGTCCTTCTGCACAAGCAGGGGAAAGCCCCTTTAATAACAACTTGTTTCTCCTATTGACTATGATCCTTTAACCAAAGCCCTCAAAAATGCGGCAATGTTCCTCCAGGTGTACAGCCCCCAAGCAATAAATGCATTTAGTATGTGCATTGGAGTTTTGTAACTTATGACCGCAAGCCACACACTTTTTGAACCAAACATTTTTTCAGACATATTGAAAGAAAACTACTGGAGAGAAAAACAGTACTGTGTCAAAAAAAAAAACAGCCAAATAAAGGTATAACACCAAGGTGAAGGGGAAGAGAAGAAAGGAGAATTACCAACCAGCATTCACAAAATAGGCGAGAACCTTACCAAACTCTAAGACTAACTATATACAGTAAATATCCTAAAAGATTTTTTTTCATAAAGAGAACTTAAAGGTAAGTGAAAACTCTCTTTAATGAGAAAGATTAGAAAAGTAGCAAATAAATCCCCAAAATTTGCTTATCTCAAAGTAACACCAAGGACCATGCCTGTAGCAATCAGGTGGGACATGAGATCAGAGGTAACTTGTTCATTACAGGGGGTTATGGGTAATGGCAGGAGCCTAAGCAACGGATCTGAAACTTGTGAGTGGCAGAAGTCAGATATGATTTAGATCCAATGACTTATCCATTCAGGAAGGGATGGAACAGACAACAGATGATATGATAAAGACAGCTCATGGTCTAGAGATAAATCATGAGCTCCTTCTACAGTTCAAATGTGTTTTTATAAAGAGAATTATTTTTCTTCTGCAGTTTATCTGTATACAACTGATACGTAAAACGATCTGATATCTGTTTAGCATAGCTACTAATATGTCAAGAAAGAACTTTCCATGAGAGCAAATGCACATTTTTCTAACATCTAGCAAGGAACAATCTCATAACAGTGGAAAGTGTAACCAAAAAGAGTTTCTCTGATTGACTAAGTAACTAAATGTCCCTAGACTACAAAGTTAACCAATTTTGCACTAAGACCTTGTAGCATTTTTTTTAATTACCGAAACAACAACCCAAAGTTTGGCCAAAGGAAAAAAATCACATGGATATTTCCAAAATGTGTGCATATTGTCTGTGCCATATTGATAGCAGGCTAAACAATCACCTGTGACTGAATAAGCCATGGCAATACTTTTTGTGAGGACCAATAACCATTTTAAATAAACTTTATTTGGTGTACCAGTGGGGGGTAATGTTTCAAAATTTTAAGAGACCAGAATAAATTGTTGGGATGGACACTATCATTTCTATTTAGATATATACTGTGATGCCCCTGCACTGGTCCAGTAATCAAGGAGCCTCAGTACTCACCACTAGTACCAGTGAGGGACATACACAATGAGAGGATGACTTTTATAGCACATCGTAAAGCACTTAATTTCAAACTATTTTCTTGAAGTTTTGTAAGTTAATCTTCTATTTTCCAGCAGGGTATGCAGTGGTTACATTCTTGGAACTCAGTACATAACATACAGTTCTGTAGAAATCATATCAATATTCACAAATTACATAGAATTATTTACAAAATTCCAGATAGCTGGGTTGGCAGTGTCACATTTCTCCCTCCCGAAAACTCAAGCTAGATTTTCAAGTGACCCTTGAGAAACGTTGCTTGAGATGGTTGAGCCTATCTGGAAATACCTAACCCCATTCCCTGTCTTGAAAGCCCATCTGCAATGGCATTGCTAACCCCACTGTGGTGCTGCACTGTCATATCATATGCTTTTAACCTTATTCTCCACCTTAGTAACTTGGCATTTTGCTGGCTGGCTTGATGTAGTCATGTTAAGGGATTGTGGTCTGTAACTACAGTGAATTTCCTTCCATACAGATAAGGCTGAAGTTTCTGCAGTGCCCACAGTATGGCTAGGCATTCCTTTTCTACATCTGCATAGCATTCCTCCCTGGGTTGGAGCCTATGACTGAGATATACCACTGGGTGCTCTTCTCCCTTTGAGGAAACTTGGCTAAGTACAACCCCCACCCCATGGTTTGAAGCATCTACCTGCACAACAAATTATTTGCTGTAATCTAGACTAGCTAACAGAGGGGTCCTCCCAAAGCTCCTTTAAGCTTCTGGAATGACTGGTCACATGCTGGAGTCCACACTACCTTATCCTGCCTGTTTTTCCTTGTCAGGTCTGTGAGGGGAGCAGCTATGGTACTATAACTGGGGACAAACTTTCTGTAGTACCTTGCTGTCCCTAAGAATGCCCTCACCTGCTTTTTGGTAACAGGGGCAGGCCATGCCTGAATGGCTTCCACTTTGGCAGGTTCTGGCCTGATCTTACCATTCCTCACTCTATGTCCCAGGTAGGAGACCTCTGCCATACCCACCTGACACTTGCTGGGCTTACTGATCAACCCTGCCCTCTGTAGTCTGCCCAGCACCTCCCTGAAATGCTGAATGTGCTCTTGCCAGGAATGGCTGTAGATGGCAATATCATCTAGGTAAGCAAGGACAAAATTTCCTGCTCCTGTTACTATACAATCTACCAGCTGCTGGAAAGTCACTGGGACATTTTTCATCCCAAAAGGCATCTTCGTAAACTCATACAAGCCAAAAGGTGTCACAAAGATTGACCTCTCTCTAGCACAGGGAGTCAAGGGCACCTGCCAGTAACCCTTGGTAAGATCAATAGTGGTAAGATACTTAGCCCCACCCAGCTGCTCTAGGGCCTCATCTGTCCTAGGTATGGGGTAAGCATCTGACTCTGTGTGACTATTTAATTTCCTGTAGTCCACACAGAACCTGGTGGTGCCATCCTTCTTTGATACCAGCACCTCTGGGGAGACCCAGAGACTGCTGGACTCCTGAATTACCCCTAGTTCCAACATTTCTTGTATCTCCTCCCTCAGAGTCTGTTTGACTTTCAGGCACCCTATAAGGGAGCTGCTTAATAGGCCTTTAGGGTCTCCACATGGTACTGCACCAGGTGGGTGCACCCTGGTTTTCCAGTGAACATGCCCCCAAACTTCTGTAACACTGATCGGATTTCTCAAATCAGGGTAGGGGATAGCTGCTGGAACATTGCTACCCCTTCCACTAAGGTGTCAGTCCGAGCTTCACTGAGGAGATCAGTCACCAGATCCCCTTCAGACTCTTCCTGCCTTCTACTGCAAATACTCAGCACAAGGGCCTCTCTGTCATGGTAAGGTTTCATCATGTTTACATGGTACAGTTTGTGCCCCTGCTTCCTGCCTAGCAGTTCTACCATGTAGTTAATATCACTGACCTTCCTTACCACCTTGTAGGGTCCCTCCCAAGCTGCCTGCAGCTTGTTGTGTCTGACAGGAATGAGAACCATTACCTGCTGCCCTACAGCATTCTCTCTAGCTTGAGCATTCTGTCATACCAGACCTTTTTCTGTTTTGGGGCTTCTGCCAGGTTCTCCTGGGCCAAGTCCATGAGTTCCTGAAGCCTTGTCCTGAGGTTTAGGACATATGCCACAACAGACTTCTTCTAGGATTCACACTCACCCTCCCACTCATAGCAAATCAAATCTAGAGGTCAGCTCATCTTATGCCCATACAACAACTCAAAAGGTGAGAAACCTGTGGATTCCTGGAGCACCACTCTGTAAGCAAACAACAGATGGGGCAAATGTTTGTTCCACTCTCTCTTAAACTGGTGTGCAAATGCCCGTGGCATGGTCTTTAGTGTAGAGTTTAACCTCTCCACCACACCATTAGTCTGGTGGTGGTAGGGGTTGGTCTTTATGTGCTTCATCTCACAGTACTTCCAGAGACAAGCTAGCAGGTCTGACATGAAATTGGCACCTGTGTCAGTCTGTATTTATTTTAGGAAACCTACCCTGATGAAAATTTCTAACAAAGCATTTGCCACCTTTTCTGCCTCAATGGAGGATAGAGCCACTGTCTCAGGGTATCTAGTAGCATATCTACTACCACTAGGATATACTTTTTCCCTGTGGTACTTGGGGTACTCAGAGGCCCCATAATATCTATAGCTACCCTCTAAAATGACTCCTGAATCACAGGCAACGGCATCAAAGGAGCTTTCACCTTGTCTCCTGCCATGCCTACCTTTTGGCACTGCTCACAGGTTTTGCAGTACTCTGTTACATCTCTGGAAATCCCAGGCAATAGAGGTTCTGCATAATGCATCTCTTTGCATGCTTTATGCCCATATGACCTGCAAAGGGAATATCATGGGCTATGGCTAGAAGTGCCAAACAGTAGGCTCTGGGCACTACCAACTGCTGTATTCTCTCACCCTCTAGCCCTCCCTCAAGGTTCCACTCTCTATACAGTAACCCTTTCTCCAAGTATACAAATTCCCCCTTCCCTTGAGAATCAGGTGCCTCAATAGCTACCTCCCTCAGGCCTTGTAATGTAGGGTCTGAGAGATGAGCCTGTCTCAACTATCTCTTTTTAACCCATCCCAGCTCCCCTTCCACAGGGAGTCTGGTATCCTCTGACAGCAGTGCCTCACTGGCAGCCTGGGTACTGCTACTACTCACCACTGCCCTTGCAGTCACTCTGTCCAAGGGAACATCAGTACCCACCAGCCAGCAGCTGTGGATCACCTTCAGTGTCACTGCTACAGGGTAGCTCCCTCCCTGAAGTAACCACCTCACCAGTCCTGGCTGCAAGTGTGCTGTCTGTCTGGGTCACCCCCAGGCTACCAGACCCATATGCTTGTCTCCAAGACTGACTGTAACTGCATGCACACAGGGTACTGCATTATCAAAATCATTCCTATCAGGACATTTGCAGGGATATCCTCAAACACACCTACTTGCTTGCTTCCTTTTCCACCCTCACAGTTAAAGTGACCCTAGTCAAAGGTATTTGGAATGGGGTCCCTCCTAAAGCTCTGACTGGAGTAGACTGCCCAAGCAAGTAGAGCTCCTCTGTAACCATCTCATGATTTATAATGATTAGGTCAGAGGCTGTGTTTCTCTTAGCCATGGCCTCTTTCCCATTGACTAAGACAGGATATAACCTATTGTGGAGTTTGGTACCCTTGTTGTCTCGAGACAACTTACTGCTGGAATTTTGTCATTCCCACTTACTGGCTCTCCCACCTTTTGTTCCCCACCTTTCGTCAGTGGACATCTATATACTACATGACCCCACTGGTTACATTTAAAACATTTAACTCTTGATCCTGGCCATGTACATAAACTAGTGGCTTCCTAACTAATGACTTTAGACCATTCTGACAACCACATATTCACATCCTTAGCCCTATCTGTGCAGGCTGAGCTGTCCATCCAATACTGACTATTTTAACCTGTCTCTGTGGTACATAGGGGTGGGGCCCTTACTGCAACCCAGGTACCCATAGTTTAATTAGTGGCCCCAGAACTGGGGGAGCTAGGCAGAGATGGAGATGTGTTAAGGAGTGTGGCCCCCTTACACAGAGGTGGTAGCAGATGCCCACGGAGTGCACACGGAGGTATAATTTTTCCTGTGAAGACCGGAGATATCACTTTGTGTGCTTAATGGGATTGCGTGGAGCTGCTTAATAGCAATGTCCTTTATGAAAGCAAGGGATGACCAGCATGGACATCCATTTGCTTGTCCACTTTCAGCTCCACAAGCTGGTTATATGCATGGAATTTAGGGCTAAGCAGAAAACCCTCAAACTCTCCCCCCCCCCCCAATGTCTGTCCAACTGACAGTTGTTCCCAGTTGATTTCACCCTGGTGATGGACAACAAAAAATCAATTAGCAGGGAGAGGGGAGATGGTCGACAGTAGGGACAAACAGTGTGAAAAACACTGCATGATTTCTTTTTTCAAGAAAAGAATTTAGAAAAAATGGGTAAAATGTTAGACCATGCAAACTTACTCCGTCAGTAAAAGTTGCTAGTCATCTTGATTTCTTGCCTGACCATACTCCATGCCATGAGTAAGGTGGGATAACAAAGAATTTTTCTCCCACCAAAATGACACTTCTACCTTCATTACAGACTGGTTGGTAAGACAGACAGACCTACCTGGTTGTGCAAGGCAGTTCTTTTCCTTTCCCCCCCTACAATCTATCTTCCCTAACGGCCAATATATCTTAAAATACCCTAGCAAGGACAAATATTTCTTGCCTCCTAAAAATAAGTCATCCATTCCCAACCACTAGACAATCAGAGCTGGTGTCATTACTCTTGATTCATTCTATTCACAAGAAAAGATCTCAGACATGAGACCCATTCTCATTACAAAGCAAACTTTTCCATGGTCACACACCAGATTATTTTACTTTACTTATACAGAGGAGATCAGAAGGACTTCTTGGGCCTTCAGAATGCCTACCTATACATCAGTGTAAGTAAGATGTAATGACAGTTCTTATATTCTTTTATTACCTGAGAGCACTTCCAGGTTTGCACTTTATATTTATCAATTTCCCAACCTCCAGTGTTTATAAAGTACAAAGGAATCATCTTCACAGTTTACTTGATAGTCCATTGCATTCAGGTATTTCCATATCCAGATGATTTCTCAAAGCAGTGTACCAAGAAGATTTTTTTCAAGCTAAATACTGGACAGTAGAATTATTCAGAAACTGCAAACCTAGTGTGATGACCCACCACTGCCAACCAGTAATCAAGGAACCTCAAGCCCTCATCACTGGAAACAGTGGAGGATGTTCAATGAGAAGATAACAGGAACAAGTACACACACAGTACTTCCAGATGCAGCTCTCTGTATCAAGTCCAATTTCCCTTAACAGCACACAGAGACCACAGCCAGTCTGAGGCTGATTTCTCTTTCTTTCTCCAAATCCCCAATAAGACTACCCACTGGCACATCTATAGAGTTGAGATCTCAGCTGAGTGACCAAACCAAGACCTCCAGCACCCTCTCTGTTCAACCAGTGCTTTGTGTTCCTGCCCAAGTAGCTGAAACACACACTCTTTGAGGTGTGATTTACACACACACACACACACACACACACACACACACACACACACACACACATATACACACACACGCACACATACACACACACCTGAGAAAGGCTGACACAGGTTTACTAGCTATGCCCTCTTCTGCCCAGACTATAAGGTTGTTACCATTGCCAACAGTCACATCTTATCAGCTACTTTAGGGCCCTTAACAAAGGGTGTCCAATCTTACTGTGTAAAATTAACACTAATACAAATGGTAGTCTGACCAAGACCAAGGCTATTAGGAGTGGTCCACACAGTGTCACCATATAAATATGCACAGATCAGCCACAATAAAATGTTTAAATATATTTAATAACAATAAAAGGTTTAAATATATTTAATAACAATAAAAGAACAAGACAATACAATAAACATATATTCACAGTGACATCTGAGTTTAAAACCACAGGAAATATTTAAAATAACATTGCAGTACAGGCTCATACAAGTAACGAAAAATATCTAAACTAAGCTTCACGATATTCCTGTCTGAATCTAAAAGAATTATACTGTTCCCTAGAAACATATTTACTATAGAGCAAGGCAGATGTGATGAATGGTTCTTGTTGTTGCCAGGTCCAACATAGAATACAGAATGCTCTGTCTCATGCAGAGACTTTGCAAAATAATATCTGAAATATTACTGCTGGGATAGCTTGCAAAATGATATCACTTCTTGTCATCTGACTTCTAGTTCCCAGGTAAAACCCCCACTGCTGAAGCTGGCAGTATTTAGCATCTACCTGTAAAAACACCCAGACAAAGGCTTTTGCTCAGATCCTTGGCAGATGCTGGAAGTATAAAACAATTGCATTCATTCATGCCTCCAGAACAGCAATTAGTTCACCCTAAAGACAATACAGAAATCTTACTGGTACATACTTTGTATCTCTAGCTGCATTGAAACCTGAGCAACAGCCTCTTTATGGCCTAGCCTATAAAGTAATTTAATTTCAAATATTTTTTTAATGTTTGCTGCACTGGGGTTAACCCTCCAGCTTCCTATGTTAACATACATTTAAACAGTTACAATAGTGCATGTACATTTCTGTTCTCTTCCAGTAGTACACACTGTGGATACATTTTAAGCACAAGCACTTTGCAAATACCTTTTCAACACAAACATCTGTACAAAGCAGTTTGATATATACATGACATACAGTTCTAATACATTTGTAACACAAGCATCTTATATTGCATACAGTTCTAATACATTGTAACACTTGTATGTTATGTAATCTTGTATAAATTAGTTTGATATTCACAAATGACATATAATTATTTACAAAATTCCAGCTAGCTGTGCTGGCAGTATCTCCCTTTGTCACACTTCTTCCCTCCTTTGAAGACTCAAGCTAGTTTTTCAAGCAACCCTTGAAAAACGCTGCTTGAGAGGGATGAGCCTATTTGGAAATACATTACCCCATACCCTGCCTTGAAATCCCAGCTGCCTTGGTACTGTTCACCCCATTATAGTGTTGCACTGTCATATCATATGCCTGCACTCCCAGGCTCCACCATTTTAACTTGGAATTTTGCTGGCTGGCTCCCTGTAGCCATATACCCCCCTCAGACTCCTCCTGCCTTCTACTGCAAATACTTAGCACCAGGGCCTCCCTATCATGGTAAGGTTTCATGGTGGTAACATGGTACAATCTGCTCCCCTGCCTCCTGCCTAGCAGTTATACCATGTAGTTAACATCGCTGATCTTACTTACCACTTTAAGGGGTCCCTCCCAAGCTGTTTGTAGCTTGTTGTGCCTGACAGGAATGAGAACCATAACATGCTGCCCCACAGCATACTTGGCTCGAGCAATCCTGTCATACCAGGCCTTTTTCTGTAGTTGGTCTTCTGCCAGGTTCTCCTGGGCCAAGCCCATGAGTTCCCTGACCCTTGTCCTGAGGTTTAGGACATATGCCACAACAGACTCCTTCTAGGATTCACACTCGCCCTCCCACTCATCATGAATCAAATCTAGAGGTCCCCTCACCTGATGCTCATACAACTCAAAGTGTGAAAAACCTGTGGATTCCTGAGGCACCTATCTGTAAGCAAACAACAGATGGGGCAAATATTTGTCCCACTCCCTCTTAAACTGATCTGTAAATGCCCATAACATGGTCTTTAGTGTAGAGTTTAATCTCTCCACCAGACCATTAGTTTGGTGGTGGTGGTAGGGGTTGGTCTTTATGTGCTTCATCCCACAGTGCTCCCACAAACAAGCCAGCAGGTCTGACATGAAATTGGCACCTCTGTCAGTCAGTATTTCTGTTGGGAAACCTGCCCTGCTGAAAATCTCTAACAATGCATTTGCCACCTTTTCTGCCTCGATGGAGGACAGAGCCACCGCCTCAGGGTATCTGGTACCATAATCTACTACCACTAGGATGTACTGCTTTCCTGTGGAACTTGGGGTACTTAGAGGCCCCACAATATCCATAGCTACCCTCGGAAATGGTTCCTCAATCACAGGCAAAGGCATCAAAGGAGCTTTGCCCTTGTCTCCTGCCTTGCCTACTTTTTGGCACTGCTCACGGGTCCTGCAGTACCCTGTTACATCCCTGGAAATCCCAGGCCAATAAAAGTTCTGCATAATATGTCTCTTTATACACTTTACGCACATATGTCCTGCAAAGGGAATATCATCAGCTATGGCTAGAAGTGCTAGATGGTAGGGTCTGGGCACTACCACATGCTGTATTCTCTCACCCTCTAGCTCTCCTTCAGGAGTCTACTCTCTATACAGTAACCCTCTGTCCCAGTATACAGCTTCCCCTTTTCCTTGAGAATCAGGCACCTATCTGGCTACCTCCCTTAAGCCTTGTAATGTTGTGTCTGACAGCTCAGCTTGTCTCAACTCTCTCTTTGTAACCCCTTCCAGCTCCCCTTCCACAGGAAGTCGGGTATCCTCTGAGAGTGGTGTGTCATTGTCAGCCTGGGTACTACTACTCACCTCTGCCCTTGTAGTCACTCTGTCCAGGGGAACATCAGTACCCACAATTAGCTGTGGCTCACCTTAGGTCTCACTGCTACAGGGCAGCACCCTCCCTGAAGTAACCACCTCACCAATCCTGGCTTCAAGTGTTCGGTCTGTCTGCCCCCCACCCAGGCTATCAGACCCACATGCCTGTTTCCAAGCCTGACTGCATGTAACTGCATGCACAGAAGGTACTGCATTATCAAAAATCATTATCTATCAGGACATCTTTAGGGATATCCTCAAACACACCTACTTGCTTGCTTATTTTCCACCTTCCCAGTCAGGGTGAACCCTAGCCAAAGGTATTTGGAATGGGGTCCCTCCTAAAGCTCTGACTGGAATAGACTGCCTGGGCAAGTGGTGTTCCTCTTTAACCACTGCAGGCTTCACAATGGTTAAGTAAGAGGCTGTGCCTCTCTTAGCAGTGGCCTATTTCCCATCTGCTAAGATAGGATATAATCTTTTGTGGTAGTTTAGTACCCTTGTTGTCTCCAAACAATTTACCACTGGCATTGTATTTCAGCTTGATGGCACCCCTAACTTTTGTTCACCACCTTGCCTCCGTGGACATCTACATTCTACATGACCCCACTGGTTACATTTAAAACATTTAACTCTTGATCCTTGCCATGTACATGAACTAGTGGCTTCCCCTGCTATTGCCAGACTCTGTTGAGGCCGTTTAGGCTACCCATCATGGGTTCCCATATACCCATGTGCAGCACTGGGTATCTCTTTCCTGTGCAGTGATGCCCTGCTTGGTAGGTATAGGTCTCCATTTTTTACAACTTATCTGTACTGTTGAATTCGCTATCTGACAACCAAATTCTCACATCTTCAAGCAACGTGCTAAGAGCTTGTTCCCTTGCCAAAAGGTGTGCCAGCCCTTCAAAAGTGGTGACCTGACACCAACTCACCCATCTATGAAAATAAGTGCTTAACTCAGCAATATAATCACACACACTTTCATCTGCTTTGGGTCTATGCTCACCAAACTTTTTTCTTCAGATGTTAACTTAAAGAATTCCAAAAAATAATTTTAACTGCTTTATAATTTAAGCAATCAGTATCAGACAATTTAGAAACAGCAGTTACAGCTTTACCATAGAGTAAGGGGGGGGTCAGGAACTGCACCTTGGTCAACATTACACTGTTTACATCTCCTTTCAAACATATGAATAAAACTATCAAAATTATCACCTTCTGTAAATTGTAGAAGGAATTTACTGACCTTTATTGCTTCTGGGGTTCGGTTATTTACTTCCTCATAACCTTCATAACCCTGGTGAACAGTCAGCATCTTCTTTTCATGTTGCCTCTGTCTATCATTTTCTTCAGCTTCCAGATGTCTCAGTCTCTCTGCTGATACTAATTCCATCTGTTTCTTCTTTTCATTAGTCTCCAAACACTGCAGTCTCTCTGCTGACTCTAGTTCCAAATGTTTGGCCTCCAGTTCAAGTCTCTTTAACTCTAGACAGATTTATAAGTCCTCTAAGGCAAAGTTGAACTGTCCATTTTCTGAGAGTTGTACATTCCCAAGGCCTGTCAGGTTGTCTTCCTGGTTGCTTGTCTGTGATGCAGCTGTGCCTAAGGCTGCAATCATTTCCACTTTAGTCAGGTTGACATGCACCAATCTTTTGGCTTGGCACATCTCAGCCAACTGGCTCCTTGTCAGCTTGCTATAATCCTCTGCTGAAATCCTTCCCTGCTCTACCAGACTAACTAAGCTAACAAAAAAAAATAAAACTATTGTGATATGAAATTCTGAATGTCTACTATGTGGCTGCTTGAGAGTACAAACACCTTCTTTAGTGATCACTGTTTACAGGCTACAGGAGTTCAATATCCGGACCACTAAATCCCAATATGTGATGTGGTGGGTCTATATTACCAAAGTGAAAAACCATATGCGTGAATACTAAAACATTGACCCCTATACTGCAAACTGCGAAAATCCTGAACACACTAAACCACGAAAAAAAAATATCGAACTGTCATAGTCAGCCAACCCCCACCACCTGCTACATATTACCTACCCAAACAAAATAAATAAACCACATACATACACTAACCAAACCCTACTTCTAACCTAAACTAAAGCACAAAAACCCTACCTTCAACACTACACTAAACCCCACAAACACAACTATCTATGCACTCTCCTTAACCCCTCCCTAACCCTAAGGTCTATAGCTACCGTACACTTCCCCTACACACATACACCCAAACAAAATAAATAAAACACATACATATAAAAAACACCTACTTCTAACACTATACTAACTCTTACATACATTACCTGTCTATGCGCTACCTTAACCCAAATCCTAACACTAAATTCCTATCTATTGCACACTTACCTTATGGAGTTATACCGCAGTCGGGCCAACCAAAACAAATTGACATTTCGAACTTTGCGGTTTTGAACTTTCACAGTTTACATACTTTGCACAATATGGGTCGACATCTTTGTATTTGCCTAAAGGAATCTTCGCTCTCGTAATAGGAACCGATGTGGTGATCCCACCAGTGCCAGCCAATTAATATGTGATGACCCACCACTGCCAAACAATAATCAAGGAGCCTCAATCCTCACCACTGGCAACAGTGGAGGATGTTCACTGAGACAATAACAGGTACGCTCACAGTATTTCCAGATGCAGCTCTCTGCACCAAGTACAATTTTCCTTAAGAGCATACAGAGACTAGAGTTAGTCCAGGGCTGCTTTCTCCCTCTTTCTCCAAAACCCCAATAAGTCTCCCCACTGTCACAGCTATAGAGTTTATATCTCAGCTGAGTGACTAAGCCAAGACCTATAGCAACTTCTCTGCCCAACCAGTACTTCATGTCCCTGCCCAAGTAGCTGACACATATACTCTTTGAGGATTGCTTTACACACACACACACACACACACACACACACACACACACACCTGGGAAAGGGTGGCGCAAGTTTATTAGCTATGTCCCCTTCTGCCCAGACTATAAGGTAGTTACCACTGCCACCAGTCACTCCTTATCAGCTACTTTAGGGCCCTTGACAAAGAGTATCCAATCTTACTGTGTAAAATTAATACTAATAAAAATGGTAGTTTGACCAAGATCAAGGCTATTAGCCAGAATGGAGTATTTACAGCTCACTATCTTGCTGCCAATGGGATATCTCCTCCTGCAGCTCTAAAACATGTTAGTAGTGTGGTGCAACACTATAGCAGGGGGAGGGGCAAGTCAGCTCTGTTGGCATACAGGCATAAACTCCTGACCTGAGCAAATACAACTATTGGCTTGGCCACTTGTTGAAGCTGGTAGAGGGGAGAGGAGTGAAGGAGCTGTGACTTCTTGCCTCTCTCAGAAGATAGGGTGCATATTCAGTGGCACACAAAGTGTTTTTGCCTCTGGCCTTCTGGTGGAAATTGGAGAAATGTGCATGATGTATTACTCTTGAAGGTAGGTTTAATTGTGAGCTTGCTTTGTTCATGGAAGTGAGTGAAAGTCCCACACTGTACCCACTGCACATCCTCCTGGACTGATTCTTCAGCATGAGTGAGGAAGTTAAAGCTAAGAAAAAAACTCTGCCCATCTGTGCATATGACAGTCCCACTTCCAGTTTGCCTGATCCTCACCCTCGGAAAGAATGAGCCATAGAGCTTACATCAGGGGGATGAATGGGTCATTAGGGCATCTGGGAAGAGACAGAAAATATTCAGCAGAGGAGAGGATAAAAAAGGGAGTGCTGGTATTCCCATTGAAGGAGGCCATGTTTCTGTGAGCATGGCTGTTGGACTACAGTCTTCCTTTCAGCAGTCCACATTTCAGGCACAGAAAATTCTCAGGTGGCTTGCATTAGCGGGATATTTTTTCAGTTCTCCTGAACTGGTGCTGCCATCCAAGGTTGTACACCAAATCTTTTTCATGTATTATGGTCCTAGTCCAGATGTTCTTTTTAGTTTCCCTTCAAGTCAAATAGAAGGAGTTCATCCTTCAAACCCCCATTTCAAGCCAATCTTTTTAAAAGTACAATGAGATGAATTACATTATATTTCCTCCCACTATCGCTTATCCCACATCTTCTGGTCACAGACTGTCAGACTTTTGCTTGTTGATTCTTCTGGTTTAATTCTGACCCCCATCAAACCTGATTTCCACCTCTTCAGCAATTAAGAGTCAGCCCCCATTAGAAGCACCTTCACAAATGCTCCTAATACATCCAGCAGGAGTACCCATCCTTAAGGACACTCAGAGTAACAGCCGGCTTATCCAATTCCCAAAGAAACCAAGGCTCCTAATATGTGCAAAGATGATGCTTAGATTTTCAAAGCTGTATAATACCCTTCAACTGAGAAGATGCATGCGAAGAAACAGGCGTGTTTCCTTAACTGACTTAAAGGCAGCCATTATCCTGAAATACTTATCTCCCTTGTTCCACTTGGGTCTTAATTACTCAACTGTTAAGGTTCAAAGTATTTAAAAGGGGCATTTTTCAGCTCAGGTCTCTCATCAGTTACCTAGTCTCTTAATTTTGCTTTGCAAAAACTGATCTCTTCACAGCTTGTATGTGAAAGAATTCATATTAACTTTAATTTTGGAAAAACGAAAATTATGTACTTACCATAACAACAAATCTGTGTTGTCTGCTTCTGTCCTTCCTCAAAGGATGGGCTACTGGATCTGACTCTGGCCACTATCAGACTTTGAATCCAAGGTTCAGGTCCCATAATCTCCTGCTGAGAGCAAATTACCTAAGATCGAGTTTGCCCATACCCTATAATAAAACTGATACAGTGTCATCATAGGAAAAACATGTTACAGATTATGTAATAATTCCTGACCCAGGGTTTGAACAGCACATGACCAAGCCACTATAACTATTATTGCAGTCACTCCAGAAACAATGGAAATGATATTTGGAAGGGGGTAGGTGGGAGGGAAGCTGAGGAAGGACAAATGCAGACAACATGGATCAATCATTATGGTAAGCACATAACTTTCATATCCAATGTTGTCTCTTCCATCCATTCCTCAATGGATGGGACAGAGCCTCCAGCTACCATAAATTTTGGGAGATCACATGGAAGGATATTCTGCAGGGCAACTGTCAAAAGGAAGCCTTAGGCCCAGACTGTAAATCCAAATTGCAGTGAGATATGAATATATGGACATGCGATCAAGTAGCTGTGTCACAAATGTCAGCAATTGGAACTTTGGAGAAAAAGGCAGTGGAGGTAGCAACTGACCTAGCAGAATGAGCCTTAGGTGATGCAGGCAAGGACAATCTCCTTGTACACATAGAAAATACATTCAGATAGCCAGTGAGAAAGAGTTATCTTAGACACTCCTCTACACAATTTTGTTGAGGAAGTCTTTCTGACATTCTTAATATGATGCAAGTAAAACCTGCGTTGAAGATACATGTCTAGAAGGTGTAGCATTTACTCTTCTTTATTTGCAAAATGTGGAAAGGAAACAGAGAGGTCAATAGACTGGTTGAGTGATGATTCAGAAGCCACATTAAAGAGAAAAGATGGGTTTATTCTCAAAGTGACTCTATCATTGTGGAAAATCAAGTAAGGGACTTTACAAGAAAGAGCATGGAGCTCTGACACTCTTCTTGCAGAAGTAATTGCTACCAAAATCAAAGTTTTCCAGGAAAGGTATTTCAAATCAACTGTAGCTGCAGGTTTGAAACGGGGTGTCTTCAAGGCCTGCAAAAGGGTATTAATATCCCAAGGGGGAACAGGATCTCTGAGGGGAGATCACAGTAGAAAGGTGCTCCTTAAGAAGGCCTTAGACAATTTCAGTGAAGCAATGGGTGATTGATTTTCCTCAGTGTGAAGACTGGAAATAGCAACCAACTGAAACTTGATGGTACAGTAACTAGAATCAAGGTGAAAAATAGAAGCCAAAAAATCTAAGATAGCCAGGAAAGGGACTGTAAAGGGATCCAAATTCCTACATGAAGCCCAGACAGATTTCAAATCTTTTCCATTTACTTTTGTAATCTTCCTGGTTGAAGGTTTCCATGAAGAAGTCAGAATGTCTGTAACTTGGGATGACAGTCTGGACTGTCTAACCATCATTGGAACTGGAAAAACCATGTGGTCAACTTGAGGGCTTCTATATCCACGGCAGGCTTCTGGGAAGGGTGAGAGAGAAGATCTGGAGCTGGATCCAGCACTAACTGAGGGTGAATCAGATTAGACTAGGGGAAAGAAAAACACACATTTCAAGGCCAGAAGGGTGCAATGCAGAAACTTTGGAATGAGAAGTATGGGCAGAAAGGCAGAAAGGAGACAGCAAGGCCAAGTGTGGGTCAGAGCAACCAGTAGGAACTCCTCCTCTTGGGGATTAGACTGAAATACCTGCTGCATTTGGAGTTGGCAGAGGAAGCAAAAAGGTCACAGTATGGTGAGTCCCACCAGCTTAAAATCTGATATGCAACTGATGGACTAAGGGACCACTTATCATGAAGGAGTATAGACTTGCTCATCCTGTCCACCTGTACATTGGACTTTCCCAGTATGTGTGTTGCTATTAGAAAGTGATGATGACATTGTTCACTGAAAAGCCCTCATAGTCTCTCAACACAATGGGTAAGAACATGTTACTCGCTGCTGATGTACCAGACTACTGACATATCGTCCATCTGGACAGAGATCACACCACTAGGGAGGGATTCCTGGAAGGCCTGCAAAACTAGAATGACTGTCCACATCACCAGAATACTGATGGGAAGACTGACCTATGGAAGAGATGATATGCCTTGCATAGTCATTCCCAGTAAAGTCCCTCACCCTCACCCCAGCTGAGAATAATCCATGCTCACTTTGTTCTGAGGCGAGGGAAGAATAAAGAGTAGACCCAGAGACACAACTGGAGATTCTAGCCACCATCAAATATGAGTTTGGTAATTCTCGTGACGGACACTGGAAAACTCATGGGTTAACATCTCACTGACCACTGAACAGTAAGGGTGCATTGGAGCACCCTTATATAAAATTTGGCCAGGGGATCTAGGATAATGGCAGCTGCCACTGAGCTGAGAAGACATAAAATCAACCTTGCTGGGGGCTTCTCACAGGACAGTACTGCTACCATTCTCATAGGACAGTACTGCTACCACTTGTTGAAGAGTAGTAATCTTGATTCTGGTAGTATTGTTATCTGTAACTTTGTACCCATATATGCTCCAATGAATTATATGGCTTGGACAGGTTGATGTTTGGACTTGGCTATGTTGACAGTTATCCCCAATTGTGAGCAAAGTAGGAGCAAGAAGTCCCTAGCTTGAAGAAGGAGTTTCCTGTAGGAAGCAGTTACAAGCTAGTCATCCAGACATGGGAACACTCAGAACCTCACCAGCAACCTGAGATGAGCTGCAACCACTTATGTACAGGGTGAACACCCAGTAGGCTGTGGTGACACCAATGGGCAAGGCTCTGAACTAGAACTGACAGGCTCCCAGGCAGAAGCAGACAAACCTCCTACAATGTCTGCCCATCTTTATGTGTGGTAGCATGTGTCCTGGAGATCTACTGAGCTCATCTGATCATCCTTGCTCAACAAGGGAAGAATATATTATATCATGACCATCTGGAATTTCATCTGTTTCATACATTTGTTCAAGGGAATGTGGTCCAAGATTGGCCTTATGTCCTAGGTTTTCTTGGGCACCAAAAAGAACCTTGAGTAAACTCCAGATCCTTGTTGGCCTCTTGGGACCTCTTGGATAATTTAATTGCAAAACAACTTTCTTGACTCTAAAGCTGCTGCCTTCTACTGAGAAGGTTGTGCCTGGTTATAATCCTCTGCACCCAAGTGTCTCAGGTGATGGGTGTCGAAGTCATAGGGTGTAGGGATAAGCACCCCCCAACTGCCTCCAGAATGCAGCAGTCAGACAACTGCTTAGTAGGGCTGGAAAGGCTTATCACAGAAAGAACCCTGGAGGCATTAGTTCTGCAGACCACCTCTGCCATGGGGCCAATGTCCATTACTACTGATTTCTCCTCTGACTTGGGAAACTTATCACCAGAAATGTTGGGATCAAAACCTTGAGACTTGAGGAACTACAGTTTCTTCCTTCCCTTCTGGTCTGTGCAGAAGGCCATCTGGTGGGTAGAAAAATCATATTCTTACAGAGAAAGTTTTGCCATCTTTCTCACCTCTGGACTGTGTCTCTTTCACTTTAGGCCCAAAAAGAGTGGAACCATCATAAGGGGCATTCATAAAAGGTGTTTTAAAGTGGTCCTCAAAATTGCAGAGATGCATCCAGGCATGTTCTCATTGTGCCATCTGCAGCATTTAATAAGGCACATGGACACAGTCAGTAAAGAGATAAGGGTGCCAACTGTATAGGTTCATAGGCAGGTACTAGGCTATCGGCCCAAGGGCCTAAGTAAGTCTAGCCAGCAAAGTTCCCTGGCTTACGCCAACCCAAGAAAGTTAATTTCCTGTGCCCCTGCTGAGCAGAGCCACAGACGTGATCCCCAGGGTGTATTTCCTATTTCCCATCCACTCATCAAGATTCTTCTTGAAGAGTGTTAATGAGGAACTTTGCTTGACATAGATGGGTAGCTTGTTCCAGAGTATGGGAAGTCTCTGGGACAGGAATCTATCCCTCCAGCAACTCATGTTTATTGTGGTGACAAGGATTAGGTCCCTAGAGCATGCAGCTTGGAGGGATTGGGATTTCTTTAGGTGTAGCATGTCCAACAGCTCTGGGTTTGACATAGCTTTATATGTTAGGCAGAGATCACCTCGGAGTAGGCGATATGCTACAGAGTAAAGCTGGAGTTTTTTGAGACGATCAGTGTAGGGCATCTGTTTGAGGCCAGTAATTCTCTTTGTGAGGTACTTCTGTGGCCTTTCCAGCTGCTACAGATGTCTTGTGAGGTACATTCCAAAAGGGGCGTTGTACTCTATAATGGGTCTAATAAGTGTCAAGTAGAGGGGAATAATGACCTCTTTTTTCCTGGATGAGAACCCTTTTGTGATAAGGTATGCCATGTAGAAGGATTTCCTGACTACTGTGGCAATGTCAAAGGAGAGACTACTGTCCACTTGGATCCCAAGGTCTCTTATTACACATTCGGTGTTAAGAAGACTGCCGCCTATGTGGTAGTTCATGGATACAGAGTTTTTACCAAAGGGGATAACAATGCACTTTTTGGCATTGAGCTTGAGGCCATGGCTCTGACATCAGGCATCTGTCTCAGTGAGGCCCTTCTGTAGGAAGTGCACATCATTTGGGGACTCAACTATAGCTCCTAGTTTGCAGTCATCTGCGAACTTCATTAGCCAAAAGCCTTCTGTGTTAGCCTGTACTTCAGAGAAGTAGATACCAAACAGGAGAGGTCCCAGGACTGAACCCTGCGGTACACCACTTGTCACTGGTTTGAAGTCAGATTTGGAGTCTGCAACTTTTACAGTGTAGGTTCTGTCAGTGAGCCAGTTGGCAACCCATCTTGTGACATAGGGATTTATAACTAGTTTAGTGAGTTTAGCTATAATTCCAGAATGGGGGATGGTGTCGAAAGCCTTGACGAGGTCAAGATAGGCTGTGTGAACCACCTTACCCTCGTCTACGGCTTTGATGACTGCCTCAAAGACTTCAACCAGGTTCAGGAGGCAAGATCTGCCTTTTACAAACCCGTACTGGGTGGGGTCCAGAGTTTGGAGGTTACCAATGTCTTTGTTTATGAATTCCATGATGATACGTTCCATGGCCTTGCAGACCAGGCTCGTCAGGCTAATAGGGCGATAGATCCCAGGATCAGTGGTGGCTCCCCCTTTGTGGAGTGGGATAACTGTTGCTGTGCGCCATTCAGTGGGCACATAGCCTGACGTGAGGCTATGATTGAACACGGTGCTTAGGTGGGGAGCCAGTTAGTTCTGAAGTTCGTGTAAAACGCAGCCTAGGATGTTGTCCGGTCCCATGGATACTATGTTTTTGGCTTTAGAGAGTGCTGCTGTTACCTGTGAAGTTGTGATTACAGGGACTTTGCATTCTTCCTGTATAGATATGGGCCCTTTAGGGTTTGAGAGGGGGGTAAAGTTAGCACTGAACCTATCTGCCAGGATGTTGGCAATATCAGTTGGTTCTGTAATTTTTTTGCTATTGTGCTGTAACTCAGAGCAGATACGGGTGTTGCTATTGAGATTCTTGACATAGCTATAGAATGCTTTGTGGTTGTTCTTAGAGTCAGTGACAATCTTGTTTTCATAGCTAGCTTTGGAGGATCTTATAAGGGATCGCAGCTTCTTGCTGAGGCTGACCAGAGAGCTCCTGCACTCATGGGATTTTACTCTCTTTTGCAACAATTTCTTCCTTTTGTTGTAGAATTTGTTTATGGCAGGGACCACCAGACTGGCTTCCTGTTTTTGGAGGATAGCATCTTGGTTCTGTTTGGGATAGCACGATCTATGCACTCATGTAAGTGCTTATAGAGTGCATTTGTGTAGGATTCAGCAGTCATAACTGTACTGTCCATCTGCATGGGTGTCATGAAGTTCACCACTTCTGTCTTAAGAAGCATGAAGTTGGCTTTGGAGAAATTGGTTTCCTTAATGGGGGGTGGGGGCAGGATGTGGATATCTAGGGTGATTAGCTTATGGTCGGATCTGACTAAAGAGGAGTTGACTTCAGGTGTGGAACACCAGTCACTCATGCTGGTAATGACTAGGTCTAGGATATTGTTGCCCCTGGTGGGGGTGTGGATAAGTTGATCCAGGGCACTGGAATTTATGAATTCCAGAAAGCACTGAATGAAGGTGTTGGTACACGTGTAGTTTTCCTAGTTAATGGTGGGGTAGTTGAAATTGCCCAATATTCGGGTATTTGGTTGAACCCTAATATTTTCCAGTATATCAAGAAAAGAGGAGTGGGAATCCTGGGGCATGGTGGGGGATCTGCAGCAAGCTACAATTTGGATTGCAGTTTTGCCCAGAGTTAGTTGCACTTGGAGTGTCCAATACCTTAGACTCCCTTTATGTTGACAGATTTCTTATACTCTGCAGACAGGGATCCAGAGAGGGATTTAGATAGCTCCTTGGTGAAATCCCTCTAGAATAGTGTTACATGAGACAAATAACTCAGCCCTGACAGCAAAGGTTGCTGAAGCATACACCAGCTTCTCAAATCTGTCCAATACCTTGGACTCCCTGATAGGGGGGTGGACAGTGGAGCTCTCCTCAGCGAGCTCCTTCCTGGTGGCCACTTCTACCACCATTGAATACACTGTGGGACCCTTGCCCCACCAATCCTTAGGTGACAGCAAAAACTTGCTTGCCTTCCAGGGGATAGTTTCAACTGCATTCAGTTCCTTCCATGCCCACTTAGAGATCAAATCCACCAACTTGTCCATGGGAAGGACCACACAACAGGAAGATGAACCAATCCCAAAATACCTGAAGAAATACTGATTCCTCCTAAGAGGGAACTTTAGTGGACCACCCTCTTTTCTGTCTAAAATTTCTAAAATCTCATTGAAGGAGGTGTCCTCAAGGGGGATCTAGGAAACCCCCCCCCTTCAAAATAAGTATCCTTTATTAAATACTCCTGCGTGGAGTCAACATGCCTCCTCTTGTAAGAGTACTTTTCATGAACCTCTCCAGTGAGATGGTCTGGAGAGGACTCCTAAGCTGATGGGGAATCCTCAATGTGAAGTACCTCAAGGCTCTGAGGGGCTGGCTGTCCCTGTGTGATAGAATGTGGATTGCAAGGACCCAAATAGCTTCATCGGGGTAAGGGTGGATCTGAGTGGGGAAGAGAAGTCTGCTCCCTAGATTGAGAGAGCACCCTCTTGAAGGTTTCAAAGACTGAAATAGAAACAGGCCCAAGGCCATCTCAGCAGGATCCAATGATCCTAACACAGACTAGTCCTGAAGGCCACCCAACTAGGCTCCAAAATTGATGATGGTGCTGAGATGTTTAATGCCAATGGTCCCAAAGGAGGGGCAGTGCCATATTCTTCAGAGTTGAGCCTGACACCATTGCACTGATGCCAACACCCTGGCTCTGACATCCAGTGGATTCTGAACCACTCAGAGCCAACTAGATCACAGACATGGTTGGAGTCAATGAACACCAAATCTTTGGATCTGACACAGATAAGCCCTGGGAAGCACCCAGATCCAAGAACCCTGAGTCTGAGGGTCAGATCAGGGAAGGAGTGACAATCTGATGAGGAGGTTGGTTCTTGGCCTATAACTCTGATAGGGGTCAGAGCTGGCAGATCCCTCAACTGCATCGAGGTCTTGAGGAAAGGTTCCTGGATGACTGCACTGATCTGAGGGATGAAGCAGTGGAACGCAGTTTGGATGCCCTCTGAAATGGTCTTTCCTGGAGTAAAGGTGATCAGAGCCCAGAAGATCCCAGCAATGAGAAGAAGCATGGCTCTGGTAGTGGAAGAGTGCAGAATCCAATAGTAATAGGCTCTGGTGTGGGAATAGGATCCAAGGGTCTCTGCTATCTTCAGGGCCAGATCTGAGGAGCTTGACAGGTTCAGCGACTGTTTCTTAGAATCCTTGCATTTTCCTTACCTTTGTCCCATAGCTTATCAGTACTCTTATCACCCTTAGATTTTTCAACAGACTTTTTAGCAATGAGGAAGAAGAAGAAGAAGAAGCAGAAGCAGAAGAAGAAGCAGAGTGTGGGAGGGGAACTTCTCCTGCTGTGGCACTGAGAAGTCCCTTAACCATCAAAAGTTGTACAATCTGAGCACAGTTCATCCAAATGAGAAGCTCCTAAACAATAGACACACTTGTCATGCACATCAGAGTTAGGAATTTTGTGGCCACAGGCCACACACTTTTTGAAGCCAGAAGGTTTTTCAGCTATTGTACCAAAAAAGAGAAACAGCACCCACAACTCAAAATTATTCAACAACTATAAAGGTTAACACAATTATCACAATGGCCAACATCACAAATATGAAGCCAAGTCAGATAAAAAGAGAAGAATCACAATAAAAACTTAGCAATGAAGGTTCAAACGGACATAAGAGGGTTGGGTCAACAGGCACTGAAAATGTTGAAGTAAGATAAAAGTTTTTTTTTTCATATATATAACTATATAAAGACAAAGGGATAATTTTAACTATGCAATAGAGACAAAGTACAACAAGAAAATAACTTTCAAAGCTTCAAAAGACACACTGAGCTATCATCCAAGCCTCAGCACAAGAGATCTCAGTCAATGAAAATGAGCAGCAAGTGAGATCTGAGGCAATTTGCTATCTACAGGGGATTATGTGTAAGGGAAGGAGCCTGAGTCTCGGATCCAAAGTCTAAGAGTGGACAATGTTGGATCCTATTTGGAGCCACTTACCTATCTGTTGAGGAATGACTGGAAGAGACAACATAGGATCTCTTTTGTTTAATGTCCATCACTTCAACCAGTCACATCCCTAAACTATATGCTCACTTAGTATGAAAGTCCTATTTAATTTTCCACAAAGATTCTCTTTGCACTAACCATTGTGCTTCTGAAGTGGTCACTGTTCAGAGTTTGAAACAAATCATGTAATATCTATACTGCTCACATCAACAAAATCTAATCTTGTTGAATGTATCCTACATATACCAGATTTTCACAGCAAACTCTTCTATTACATGAATAGGACAGTCATCCTTGTGCAAAGATCAACATTTTTTTAATTTTCTTTAGCAATGTCAGGGCAAAAAGTGTCCTAACAGCAGTTGTTTAACTATATCTAACTGCATAGCCTTCATTCATGACAGACACAACAAATCTATTTTGGTCAGCTCTGATGGCTAAGTCCATGAGGGTGATATCCACCTCTGTAGCCTTTTTCCAAGAACCTGTTATATAATGTTTTGAGGCAGAAATCTTATCTATCTTGTATACCTGTGACAAATATTTTAAGCTAGAGGCTTTCTTCAGATTCATAGCTTCCCTTAACTGACCAGTGTTGAACAGTATACTGTCAAGGTTTCACAAAGTAGACAAGTAGACAAGTCTGGAGCACTGCTAGTGACACATACCTAACTATGCTTCTCATTGGCAGACAACCAGATACAGTTGTTATATGAGGTCATAGCGGTCAGGTTTCTGGAAGGTCAGTAAGTCATATGCTTGCAGTGTTCAAACTCAACAAAACCTTGGCTCTGTAAGACAACATTCTGACAGTAATGTAGGTCCCTCCTTCCTGTCCTACTGCCATTTCATATTTATGTCTGCATGTGTGCTATTGTGCTATTCATTTTTTCATGTTTCGTCTTCAATTGCATCAGGTAGGAAACTGAAAGATTACATCATGCTGCACAGATCATTTCACTGTTCATGCACCTGGTATGTGTGAGGTAGTCTAAGAATGCTGCGAAAGAAGATTCCACCAAGCTGTTTTGTAATACACATGAACAACTGTGATTCCCGCTTCAAAGTGTCATCTCACAGAGCCATCATTATGGTCAGTGCCTAACATACCAGTGGTGTACTTGCATGCCACTGTCTTCTACCTCAGTGAATTAGAATAAAACTGATGAGAACAAAATGTTTTGCTATCCTACCAAAACAAAGCAGACATCATTGTTCCCACCAAAGTCACCAATGCTTAATTATTTTCCTATTATCAATCATCACACGCTACATCAGTCCCTAAGACACTGATGTCCCATGCAGTATTACAGATGTGTCAGTGAGTTAGATCATTCCTTCAGCCTCCTGATTATTTATGAAGTACTCCTGGGATAATGTACCTACTAGAAATCTACAGCATATTTGGTTTTGAAGATAATTCTCCATCCCAGCATATGTACAGTGTGCATAATTATTGGGCACTAGCACTTGCTACCCGAGATCTGTCATTTTACTCCCTTTAATGTAGTTGCTGCTTCATCCTTTGCCTGGTGGGAGAGGAAATGGTATATCCCTGCATAAAATCAGCTTACCAGCAGTCTGCTAAATTCTGAATATTCTGGAGCTATTCGACTGAAAATGTATGGCTGCTACATATGTTCCAGATACATAGAATTGAACAGATATGCATCACCTGGCCAGGCAGTGGATGCTAAGTCTGATTAAGCCTAAATTTATTTATTTAGTCTTCATCTCTTCATTTGGCAGCCAGGTAACCGAGACAGTTCAATGGACCTTTTTAGCTATGATCTGTGTATGAGGTTTGAACCTATATAAATGTGTATAGCTCTAACAATAATTGCAGCAACTTACAGATTAAGTCTTACAAGACCTAAGAGGCCTCAGCAACTACAGTACTGCAATATATGGCAGAAAGGCAGACCTAGGTGATGTCACAATTACACCTCATGCTATCCTTTAGGAATGATTCCAGCCAACACCAAAATTCACTTAACTTAATGCCATGGAACAAGGAGTTCAAAGATTTGGAGCAAAGCAGGTGAAGATGGTCTTATATTCTGTAGGGTACAGGGAACAAACAGGCATGGAAGTTAGGGGCTCTGATGTTAGTGCTATCTAGAACAAAGTGTGTGTGTGTGTGTGTGTGTGTGTGTGTGTGTGTGTGTGTGTGTGTGTGTGTGTGTGTGCGCGCGTGTGTGTGCCTATGAAGGGGGAAGTTCAAAAACAGGAGTTTATATAATAGCATCTTCAGAGATCAATCTTTTGTTAATGTGTAGCATCAGGCTAGGCAATTTAGTATGTACAGCAAGCTGCAACAATACTAATATTATACAGAAAAGTAGTGTGAACCATCATACATTTCTAAAGCCACTTGCATTATCAGCACAGAGGTGCCAGTGAAAAAGGAAAAGATGTACTCAGGCTGTGCAATAAACATAACTTTTTCTAAAGATTCTTTGACATCAGGAAAATAACATGGCCAGTATGCAGAGCATTCCAAAGTTCTTTGTCATTTTAAAGTCATGATACATGAATGGTCCAAGCAAAGACTAATACACTTCAAGGAATGCACTTTCCTAATCATGGTGCTTTGAGTTCTGAGTAAATGTTAGTACACTGAAACAAGTCATAAATACCTGCAATTTACTAAACTAGCATACCTTGACAAAGTCATAGTGCAGGTCTCTATGGATGACACACAAGTTTGTTTTGTTGCATAGATAAATATTAGGTCATCTAGAATGAGAATATAGGAACACAGAAACAGATTTCAATGACACCCTACCTAATGGATAAACTGAACAGCCTGCTTTATCTGACAGTTTATTTCTTTTATCTCCATTTCTAGCAACAATAACCAAATGTTGGTCCCATGCACTTTCAAATTCTGTTACTATCTTTAACTTTGCTATCTCCTCAAAAAGGATCCCCACACATTCACTTTTCTTTCTGTTGCAAAATTATTCCTTTGGTCTCCCCTGAGCAGTCAATTTTGCATTTTCAAATTGAGTTCTTAAAGCTACCCACTTGGATTATATAGATTCTTTTGAGGCACTTACATTTTTGTTATAACTCTTTTATGCCTTCTTCCTTCAGCACTTTACATTTTAAGGTTTTCTCACCAATATTTATATGGCTTTTGGAGTGGGCTGTGTGCTTCTTTTAATATATCCTGTTATGAATATGAAGTCTCCAGAACTGTGTTCAATAATCCAGAGAAGATTTTACTGTTGTTTGCATAACTGGATGATAATTTTTTATATTACATTTGTAATATCATTTTTTTTATAAATCCTAGTATTTCTCACTTTGTTTGCTTAACTTTAGGTCACCTAAAAGACATTTTACAGTTCCCTTTCCCAGTTTGTTTTTGCTACCAACTCTCCTTCATTTGTGTACATTTTTCATGGGGCTTTGCTTCCAAAAATGTATTATTTATCACTGAATGCAAACTGACTTGTTTAAGCCATTCAGCCAGTCTTGCCTAATTTCTTATTATTATTATTTCTGCATCTGATTGTATATTAACCCTATTGCATTGCATTGTCATCACCAAAAATGTACCTTTTCCATTCTGGCCTGTTGGTGTTGCAGGGCATCTGTTTGTGATGCTGGCAACCTGGGATCAGCTACTGACCTTGAAAGAAGGATTACCAATTGGCCAACAGCCAGCTCTCCTACCTTGGGGTGAGATATTATAGCACTATGCTGCTCTCTTCTGGGGTTAGAGGGCAACGTTAGTGACATTTGTTTTTTTTTTTTTTGGTTTATATGTTGTCTCGCAAACATGTATGCTGGGTGACTTGACATAACACATCATGGGTGGAAATGTCCACAGACATGTTCTTATGTCATTGCTTGCCCACCCCTCAGGGAGAAAGTTAGGGCATACAAAAAAAATCCTGAAGTAAGGAGTGGATAATGCTGGTCAGAATCCATCCATCTCATTTCCCTTCTCCAAAAATGGATAACTGCTCCACTAACTGTGATCCCAGGAAGGTGGTCCTGGTCCAGGGGAAAAGCCAGTCCATCTAGAGGGAGGTTGGGAGAGTAGGAGAGTCACTAGAATTAGTCAGTTGCCATACTGGCCAAGAGGGACAATTTTTTTTAAAACATACCTTTTCCTTTCAGACCTTCTACTTACACACACATACACACACACACACACACACACACACAAAATGAAAAAGTCCTACTTCACTACTGACCTTATGGTATCCCACTGTTCTGTATACTTTCACAAGTGGGCCACATTTACTATGACCCTTTGTGTCTTACTCTTTTATCCATGCTTCCACAATAGAATTCACTCCAAGTGTTTCTGACTTGTTCATTAATATATTGTGTAGCACAGGGTCATGTATCATGCAAAAGTCTAAGCCATTTTTGCAGTATCTTTCTGATTTAGTTCCCTAGTTACTCAGTCAAAGAACTTAATTTGATTTGTTTGGCACACTTTGACAGAATGGGAGATAAAACTAACAGATTCCAACAAGCTTGTTGTAGAAATAAGAAAGGATCAGAAGCCTCACAAAGGATATCTGTGGAATGCTTGCAAAGATCTGTGGATGCACACAGAGGGAGACTCACACAAACCTTGAGGAATCTTTGACTAAAGTAGTCCTTGAATGAACAACATAACCCTTTGTCAACTATGGAAAGGCTTAGCCAGTTTCCAGTATCCAGTGATTTACATAACCTGCAGAGTTTGCTAAGTCTACATTGACAGACACTGTGATACAGATCTTATTTACACTCTGAGTTAACAGAATCTTTTATTCAGCTGACTGGAAGCTATATGTAACCTAAAGCCATATTGCACCATAGGAAAAACTACCATACAAAGTCTAATATTGTTCAGCCTGTGGCTTCATCAGTTTTTTTTCAGTTATCTTGGTAATCATGAAAAAAACTAAAATGGCAGTAACTATTCATGAAAAAAATAGTCACCACCTCAGGAAATGGCACTACAGCAGCTCTTTTCCATTTCTCAAGGACAACATCAGCAGATATGGAAGGCTGAAAAAGAAAGTGGTTTGGAAACACCTTTAAAAGAGTTTAAAGAGCATGGGCTAAAGATTGTGAAATCCTTCTTAAGTGGAATGGAGGGTAATCAGTATCTTGAAAAGTAAAATGAATGGAACTGATGCCCTCAGTCAGGGTCAAAAATACATTTTAGAGGGTTTTTTAAATCTGTTTCAACTGGATGGAGTTGCTGACCCCCAAAGGGAGAGTGTAGAAAGCAGTGACAGCAGATCTGGAGTTGTTACCTATAAATTTGGTCTATTGGCTGCTTGCAAACAGGGTCTTGTGGTGCTCCACATTCATTCCTAAGCTAAAACTTTAGCTGCTTGCCCTCACTGTCTGTCAGTTATTGGCCTCCTCCTGGCCAGTCAGTCAACTGAATTCTTATCACCAAGATAAGAGTGACAGGGAGGATCTATCATTCAGAAACTATCAGAAGTAATTTAACAGTCTTTTTCCTTATTTTCTCCCTGGCCCTTCCAGCAATCACTTGGCAAGGCATCAGAGGGTGTTGTGGAATGTGCTGATGGCAAAGGATATCCCTCACTTCATCCAAGTATCTCTGCCCCTCTCCTTGACATATGAGTGGTGATCTTCCCATTCTCTGTCAGGGAGATAACATCTGCCAGTGTGTCCCGAATATATGCAATCCTTTCCTCCCCCAAGGATAGGTGAGTGGGACATGTCCTTCATTCCTCCCCCCGATGCTACTGCTAAATGAACTCAAGTCACCTATGATTTATTCTTCTATCCCACACAGCCAGACAATATAGTGCTATTACATTTAAGTTGCTTATTTGTTGGGGTTTGCCCTGGTCTACCCCTTTAGTAACAGATACATTTACACTGACATAAGTGTTCCTCCCAAAGATATATGGTGCTTCTTCATCTTAATGCCTATTTCCATTCCCAACTCTAAGCACAAGACAGTAGTACTGCAGTAGACTGAGTCTATCTCACTTACATGAAGATATGCCACATGAATACTAATCTCCTTTTGTTCAAACATCTGAGTTTATATCTTTACAAAGGATGAAGGGCTTGCATCTAGTCATACATGACTGCATAGTTAATCTTGCTATAAAACATACTTTTTCAGTGAAGTCTTTCTTTTTTTAACTTGCTGCATAGTTATGTACATTCAGCTAAAACTTAGTTGTTCCCCTGCCCACCATAGTCATATCAGTTAACCCTCCCCATCTCTGCTACTAACCTTAAGACTGCTCATTACATTACTAAACATTTTCCCTAACAGTACAACAAAACAAGACAGAAAAACACAGAACACCAAACTTCTCAACTGTCCAGATTTTCACATAATGTCCAGATTTTTGCTTCATATTTTTGGTCTCTTCCTCATAAATTTTGTGATTTTCTGGCAAATCAGTGAGGACTGAATTCACTAAACAATGGCAGACATTTGATTTTCAGACTTCATATCCTTCAGAAAAATGCATGGTAACACAAAACCTTTTATTCTAGCAACTTTTATGCTTACAAAGCCAGTCCATCTAGAGGGAGGTTGGGAGAGTAGGAGAGTCACTAGAATTAGCCAGTTGCCATACTGACCAAGAGGGACAATTGTTTTTAAAACATACCTTTTCCTTTCAGACCTTCTACTTACACACACATACACACACACACACACACACACACACACACACACACACACAAAATGAAAAAGTCCTACTTCACTACTGACCTTATGGTATCCCACTGTTCTGTATACTTTCACAAGTGGGCCACATTTACTATGACCCTTTGTGTCTTACTCTTTTATCCATGCTTCCACAATAGAATTCACTCCAAGTGTTTCTGACTTGTCTGACCTGTTCATTAATATATTGTGTAGCACAGGGTCATGTATCATGCAAAAGTCTAAGCCATTTTTGCAGTATCTTTCTGATTTAGTTCCCTAGTTACTCAGTCAAAGAACTTAATTTGATTTGTTTGGCACACTTTGACAGAATGGGAGATAAAACTAACAGATTCCAACAAGCTTGTTGTAGAAATAAGAAAGGATCAGAAGCCTCACAAAGGATATCTGTGGAATGCTTGCAAAGATCTGTGGATGCACACAGAGGGAGACTCACACAAACCTTGAGGAATCTTTGACTAAAGTAGTCCTTGAATGAACAACATAACCCTTTGCCAACTATGGAAAGGCTTAGCCAGTTTCCAGTATCCAGTGATTTACATAACCTACAGAGTTTGCTAAGTCTACATTGACAGACACTGTGATACAGATCTTATTTACACTCTGAGTTAACAGAATCTTTTATTCAGCTGACTGGAAGCTATATGTAACCTAAAGCCATATTGCACCATAGGAAAAACTACCATACAAAGTCTAATATTGTTCAACCTGTGGCTTCATCAGTTTTTTTTCAGTTATCTTGGTAATCATGAAAAAAACTAAAATAGCAGTAACTATTCATGAAAAAAATAGTCACCACCTCAGGAAATGGCACTACAGCAGCTCTTTTCCATTTCTCAAGGACAACATCAGCAGATATGGAAGGCTGAAAAAGAAAGTGGTTTGGAAACACCTTTAAAAGAGTTTAAGAGCATGGGCTAAAGATTGTGAAATCCTTCTTAAGTGGAATGGAGGGTAATCAGTATCTTGAAAAGTAAAATGAATGGAACTGATGCCCTCAGTCAGGGTCAAAAATACATTTTAGAGGGTTTTTTAAATCTGTTTCAACTGGATGGAGTTGCTGACCCCCAAAGGGAGAGTGTAGAAAGCAGTGACAGCAGATCTGGAGTTGTTACCTATAAATTTGGTCTATTGGCTGCTTGCAAACAGGGTCTTGTGGTGCTCCACATTCATTCCTAAGCTAAAACTTTAGCTGCTTGCCCTCACTGTCTGTCAGTTATTGGCCTCCTCCTGGCCAGTCAGTCAACTAAATTCTTATCACCAAGATAAGAGTGACAGGGAGGATCTATCATTCAGAAACTATCAGAAGTAATTTAACAGTCTTTTTCCTTATTTTCTCCCTGGCCCTTCCAGCAATCACTTGGCAAGGCATCAGAGGGTGTTGTGGAATGTGCTGATGGCAAAGGATGTCCCTCACTTCATCCAAGTATCTCTGCCCCTCTCCTTGACATATGAGTGGTGATCTTCCCATTCTCTGTCAGGGAGATAACATCTGCCAGTGTGTCCCGAATATATGCAATCCTTTCCTCCCCCAAGGATAGGTGAGTGGGACATGTCCTTCATTCCTCCCCCCGATGCTACTGCTAAATGAACTCAAGTCACCTATGATTTATTCTTCTATCCCACACAGCCAGACAATATAGTGCTATTACATTTAAGTTGCTTATTTGTTGGGGTTTGCCCTGGTCTACCCCTTTAGTGACAGATACATTTACACTCTCATAAGTGTTCCTCCCAAAGATATATGGTGCTTCTTCATCTTAATGCCTATTTCCATTCCCAACTCTAAGCACAAGACAGTAGTACTGCAGTAGACTGAGTCTATCTCACTTACATGAAGATATGCCACATGAATACTAATCTCCTTTTGTTCAAACATCTGAGTTTATATCTTTACAAAGGATGAAGGGCTTGCATCCAGTCATACATGACTGCATAGTTAATCTTGCTATAAAACATACTTTTTCAGTGAAGTCTTTCTTTTTTTAACTTGTTGCATAGTTATGTACATTCAGCTAAACCTTAGTTGTTCCCCTGCCCACCATAGTCATATCAGTTAACCCTCCCCATCTCTGCTTCTAACCTTAAGACTGCTCATTACATTACTAAACATTTTCCCTAACAGTACAACAAAACAAGACAGAAAAACACAGAACACCAAACTTCTCAACTGTCCAGATTTTCACATAATGTCCAGATTTTTGCTTCATATTTTTGGTCTCTTCCTCATAAATTTTGTGATTTTCTGGCAAATCAGTGAGGACTGAATTCACTAAACAATGGCAGACATTTGATTTTCAGACTTCATATCCTTCAGAAAAATGCATGGTAACACAAAACCTTTTATTCTAGCAACTTTTATGCTTACAAGAGCAATATTTAAAAGGTGTCCCTATTTTTGAGGCTTTGTCCCCCAATTATTTTGGCCTTGTCCAGATTTTTTTGTGTTAGGAAGTTGAGAGGTATGCAGAGCACCCACAACACCACTCAAGTAAAACACAAAATTTCCTTACCTAACCTTAACTCTATTCCTAACAAGCGAACACTCGCACACTCACTACCTGCTATAAAGTAGTCTTGCACATTTTCACAGCCACCATCTTTTCAAACATTTATTTTATTGCACACTCCTCCTTACCTTGACTGCTATATAAACCCTGCATTCACACAAAAATGCATTCACTCATTAATGTAAAGGTTCTTTCACTCAATGTTATTACCACAATATGTAAATATATCGATAAATAATGCATGCATGCAGTCATACAATCTAACATTCCGACCTTGCTCCCAGCCGGCGTTTTCCTCTTTACATCTTGCGACACTACTACACCTTCGCCCCTAGGTGGCAATGTTGCAGTGAAAGATAACATTCCACCATCGTTGAAGGAGTGCAACCGAGACGTCTGACTCTGCACTTTTGTGCTGATTCCAGATGTACCACGCGCATTCTTTAGTGCAGCTCACTAAAAATCACAAGCACTACTTTAGCAACAAACCTGTTGTCCCAGACATAAACAGTTTATTTAAACAGTATTTAACACCAATAACGAATGTTTAACTTCTGACTTTTTTTTAGCGCTAGCACATTCTGATTAAACTATAACACTGTCCTTTAATCATCTGGTTGCTGCTGTGTTCACCTAATAGTATTTCATTCGTTTTCCGTTTTTTTTTTTTTTGTCGATGCAGTCTGTAAACCGGGATAGATCCGTGTTCCAGATGAGACATTTTAGGTTCGGGGCTGGGACAAGGAACTACAAAGAGAATCTGAGTTTTACATAGCTATCATAGCTCCCAACGAATCGGGGACAGATCCACAAATAATCATGAACACGTTTAAAATATTAGTACTATTAACTTGAAACATTGACAGAATAGGAGGCTGCGAATTAAGATCCATTTTCTTTAGTAAAATGAGTCTGTAACTCTAATTATTGTTATTATTTATCAAGTGTAATTCACCACCTTTTCTCCAAAGATCACCAATTTTAGGAGGGATTAAGAGGGGCGGAGCTAAAATTTGAGTCCAAATCAGGGACACTTTTGAGGTACGTACATTGTAGGACTCAGATGAAGGTCTTGCATATTCCGCAAAGAGGGCATCCCCGCCAAGTACGGTTACCACCTGTCCTTCTATACGAGGCCTCTTTGGGCAGTAGTGTCCTGGGGAGGGTAGGGGAGCAAATATCTCGAGATTTTAAGACAAAAAAATATTTAACGAGGTTCTTTAATAGTTGCATAAAACAGTTATTTTGTATCTGAAACACCTAAATCTTATATGAAATAGCATCAGCAACCATAAT